>NW_027507878.1:806548-1004048 GCF_037356315.1 Lithobates pipiens | reverse complement strand
ATCGGGAGGCTGAGGCTCAGGTAAGCGTTAGGGGGGCTGCGGGGGGCTGCTGCACACAGAAGGTTTTTCATTTTAATGCAGAGAATGCACCTTCTGCCTTTACAACCACTTTACCGATATCATAGGCGTGTGAGCACAGGGTGTGCCAGGTGTGCCTGGGCACACCATAATCATGCCGTGCTGCACGCATTCCCCCTGCTGTTTAGCTGCACAAGAAGGGACTATCTGTCCTAAAAGTGGGATATCAGGAGTCTGTTTAGACCTCTGATATCAAACCAAAGCCCCCCAATGGAGCTCCAAACAAATTGTATAAAAAAATAATAATAATAATATAAAATAAAATAATAATAATAATATTATTAAATAAAATTGTAAAAAATAGAAAACGTGTCAAAAAAAGTTCTGATTAAAAAAAATAACATAAATAAAAAATATAATGAATAAAATTATTTTTAATAATAATAATAATAATAATAATAATTAATAATATAATATTATTAAATAAAATAGTAAAAAATAGAAAACTTGTCAAAAAAAGTTATGATTAAAAAAATACAAAAAAATAACATAAATAAAAAATAAAATGAATATTTTTTATAATAATAATAATAATAATAATTAATAATATAATATTATTAAGTAAAATTGTAAAAAATAGAAAACTTTTCAAAAAAGTCATGATTAAAAAAATAACATAAATAAAAAATATAATGAATAAAATTATTTTTTATAATAATAATAATAATAATAATAATAAAAATTAATAATATAATATTATTAAATAAAATTGTAAAAAATAGAAAACTTGTCAACAAAAAAATTAACATAAATAAAAAATAAAATGAATGCAATATTTTTTTTTATAATACTAATACTAATAATAATAATAATTAATAATATAATATTATTAAATAAAATAGTAAAAAATAGAAAACTTGTCAAAAAAAGTTATGATTTAAAAAAAAACTAAAAAATAACATAAATAAAAAATAAAATTAATAATTTTTTTATAATAATAATAATAATAATAATAATAATAATTAATAATATAATATTATTAAATACAATTGTAAAAAATAGAAAACTTGTCAAAAAAAGTTATGATTAAAAAAATATACTAAAAAATAACATAAATAAAAAATAAAATGAATAAAATTATTTTATAATAATAATAATAATAATATATAGATAAAAAAAAAAAATATATATATATATATATACACACATATGTATGTATATACACACATGTGTGTTTGAGCTTTGGGTGCACACCCTAATGTCATGGTCTGCGCACAACTATGACTGATATAATGCTCCTTAACCTGCGTGCATCACTGATCTAGAGAAATCCAGAGAAGAGTAAGCCACGGCTCGCCACCGAAGTGATAGAAAAGAAAGATACGTCTGCCCACCACCAAAACGACCCAACATAGATTAATTTGGTACATGAAAGTCCTAATGACTGGCACCAAGACGAGGACACGGGAGAGGTGACGCGTTTCCCACGTGAAGAAGCCCTAGTCAAGTGTGAAACGCGTCACCTCTCCTGTGTCCTTGGCTTGGTGGCAGTCATTAGGACTTTCAGACTTTCATGTACCAAATAAAGTTACGTTGGGTCGTTTTGGTGGTGGGCAGCCATATCTTTCTTTTTCTATCTCTGATCTAAATAGGTCCTAAATAGAAGAAGCAGATGTCTTTGATAAAACCTACATATTCTGACCCATTCCTAAAGTCAGACCTTTCCCCTTTTGTTCACCCCCCCCCCCCTCCTCCGCACCCTTTTCTGGGCAGAGTCCATAGATACCTCCCATCAGAACCGCCCAGCCCAGATGTTGGGTCTAACAGAGAACTTGCTGTGTTTTGATTCTAGACGTGTTCAGCACTTCCTCGGGTGAAGTCTCCTTTCCTGTGGGAACCGGGCAGAGAGCGGCATGAAGACCTTGGGCGTCCTCCTGTTCCTGGCGCTGGTCGCTGTGGTCACCCTCGCTTACGGTACGCAAAATTGATGGTAATGTTGTGTAATGACAGAGTACAAGGTGGTATGGATGGTACTCCTCCAAATGATAGGCTGTGTGTGGGAAAGGAACAATGTTACAATATAGTCAATGATAATGGGGGGGGGGGGGGATTAACATTGTTATTGAAAAATCCTGAAAACTTTAAATACACTTTATTTTATGATCATAAATAGTTTTTGTTTTTATTTGTCCTAAACGAGCTAGGATCCATCAAACCTCCAAACCTGATTATCACAAACAGCGCCGACTTATTTAAAAACAATTGCAACATAATAAAAGAATAATAGATAATAATCATTTTATGGTTGAACTAGATGGACTTGTGTCTTTTTTTCAACCTGATTAACTATGTAACTACCGTATTTATCGGCGTATAACACACACGTTTTTCCCCTTAAAATCAGGGGAAAATCGTGGGTGTGTGTTATACGCCGATCCACCGCCGATTGTGAGCCTCTTTCGGCTGTTCTCGGCTGCTTTCGGCTGTTATCGGCCTTTTTTGGCAGCTTTCAGCCACTTTCGGCCGTTCTCGGCGGCTTTCGGCCTTTCTCTGCAGCTTTTGGCCATTCTTGGCGGCCGAAAGCTGCCGAGAACGGCCAAGAGCCACCGAGAACTGTCGAGAGCTACCGAGATACACAGGACATCCAGCTCTGTATCTCGGCTGCGCCATTTTTAAGCGCTAAAAAGCCGAAAATGACACTGACAAGGCTTCAGATAGACACTGATAAGGCTGCATTGATGGGCATTTAAATGTAAGTTTTTTTCCTTAAACTTCCCTCCTAAATTTGGGGTGCGTGTTATACGCCAGCGCGTGTTATACACCGATAAATACGGTATATGTAAAACATAAGTGAAGGAAAAAATTTATTCATTTGAAGCGCGCTCTCTCAAGAATAACCTTTAAAGTGCAAAAGTGCATCAAACAGTGTCAGCAAACACAATCATATGCATATCGTGTAAAATATGTATATCAAGTCCAAAGAATAACTATTCCGTGTTTAATATAAGTGAATAGTCAATAAATTGCATGTGAATCTTCCTGTTCTTGATTGCCCCTAATGACGTCAGAGCGTGCTGACAAAACACGTAGGGTGGCTTGAGCGTGATACGTCACTTCCGCCGTTTGCATGCGGGGCCCATGATAATCTTGAATGACATCATACTCATAATTACGGTAAATAGCTTACACCTCTTCTTGGTTTATGTTTTACTATAGTGTTTTCTACCCCCTCAGGGTTTTTTATTTTTATTTTTCTCTCTTTATTATTTGAGGGGGGAGGGGGGGACTCGATGGAGATGTTGGTGGACTTTTCTTGTACCTATTTTAGGAATATTACCCTTTGTTTTGACCATTGTTATGTCTTTTACTACATTTATAAAAAAAAACTAGTTGGTCAAGTTGAAAAAAGGGACACAAGTGCATCAAATTCAGACAATAATGTTTATTGTTTCAATATATTTTATCTTTTTTATTTAATGTAATTGTAATTATGTTGGGTAATACATGAACCTCTCAGACCAATCACTATCACCGATCACAAGTCATTATATAAAAATACCTCAAAGTTCAGAATATTTGTAATAATAATAAACGATCAGCCAAATCAAATCTCTGAGAGCCCTTCACTGACCGAGGCGGCTGATGACTTTTCCAGGGAAAAATGTTCTCTATTTCCTCCGCCGGAGAACACACAACCTCCTCCCCCGATCTGTTCCTCAAAATGAAGGGGGGAGAAAAAAAAAATACATTGTATATCTTTATGTGAAACTTTGTCAGAATAAATAAAAGAAGAGTGCTCTGTCTCACAACACACTCTTCTTTTATTTATTCTGACAATGTTTCACATAAAGATATACAATGTATTTTTGTTATTATTTTCAATTTGTAGATTTTTAGATCGATATTTGTTAAACTGTTTTAAAAAGGAAAATGTAAATTAAGGAACATTTGCAAAAATACCAAAAAATTGAATCAGTGAATTATCGAAAAAAATAAAATAGTTTTGGTAAAATTGTAGAAACCTATATCGATATGCTTCTTGCTTTGCAGCAGTGGCGTCGCTAAGGGGTGGCTTTTGTGACTATACCCCCCGAATCTGGGGCCCACCGCTCAGAGTCTCTGCAGGGGTCCCCAAGGGGAGGGGAGGCTCTCTGGGGACCATAATGTAAGTGGGGGGCTCTTTGGGGACCCTGATGCAAGGACGAGGCTCTCTGCGGACCCTGATGCAAGGACGAGGCTCTCTGGGGACCCTGATGCAAGGGGGAGGCTCTCTGCGGACCCTGATGCAAGGAGGAGGCTCTCTGGGAACCCTGATGCAAGGGGGAGGCTCTCTGGGGACCCTGATGCAAGGGGGAGGCTCTCTGGGAACCCTGATGCAAGGGGGAGGCTCTCTGGGAACCCTGATGCAAGGAGGAGGCTCTCTGGGAACCCTGATGCAAGGGGGAGGCTCTCTGGGGACCCTGATGCAAGGGAGAGGCTCTCTGGGGACCCTGATGCAAGGGGGAGGCTCTCTGGGGACCCTGATGCAAGGAGGAGGCTCTCTGGGGACCCTGATGTAAGTGGGGGGCTCTCTAGGGGCCTTGATGTAACTGGAGGGCTCTCTGGGGACCCTGATGTAAGTGGGGGGCTCTCTAGGGGCCTTGATGTAAGTGGAGGGCTCTCTGGGGACCCTGATGTAAGGAAGAGGCTCTCTGGGGACCCTGATGTAAGGTGGAGGCTCTCTGGGTACCCTCATGTAAGGAGGAGGCTCTCTGTGGACCCTGATGTAAGGGGGGGCTCTCTGGGGGCCCTGATGTAAGTGGGGGGCTCTCTAGGGGCCTTGATGTAAGTGGAGGGCTCTCTGGGGACCCTGATGTAAGGAAGAGGCTCTCTGGGGACCCTGATGTAAGGTGGAGGCTCTCTGGGTACCCTCATGTAAGGAGGAGGCTCTCTGTGGACCCTGATGTAAGGGGGGGGGCTCTCTGGGGACCCTGATGTAAGGAAGAGGCTCTCTGGGGACCCTGATGTAAGGTGGAGGCTCTCTGGGTACCCTCATGTAAGGAGGAGGCTCTCTGTGGATCCTGATGTAAGTGGGGGGCTCTCTAGGGGCCCTGATGTAAGTGGGGGGCTCTCTGGGGATATATACACACACGTATATTACTGTATATACATGTGTATGCCCGCCCAAGCATATGACTTTCTTTACTACACTGCTATGGGCTCTAGCCCCAGATCTTTTGTAGACCTAGCAATGCCCCTGCTATGCAGCATACATAATGTATAGAACACACCTATTTTACTGTATTCAAGGGTGACCCGTCCATTAAGGGTGCACGGGCACCACCCCCTCCCCCCCCCCCACACTATCCAATGCGTCTGGCCCCTTGCAGGATGTCGGATGCATGGATTCCAATGGGTGGGGTTTTTTTTTGTTTTTTTTAAGCACCTGATTAGAGCCGGAGGCTCTAATAGGCTTCAAAATAGGGTGGGCTCGGGGCGCAGACAGTGCGAACCGAGCCCACCCAGGTGTGTTACAATAGTGAATGAATACTCTTGCTATTGTAACACTGATCCTCCTCCCAGGCAATCATCAGGACGGGGGTCTTGAGACCAGTCACCTGATTGGCTGAGAGGACCGGCGGTCCTTATTGGGCGCCTAGGAGGAGGGGGGCAGAGATGCACAGTGGAAGCCGCTGTGATGGAGGTGAGGACACAGGAGCCACTACCTAATGCCTGCTGCCCGCCACCGAGATGGGGCAAGTGCCAGACTGACTGTCAGACAGCGAGCATGGGTGGGGGGGGGGGGGGGTTGCAAAAACTCTAACCGCCACTGCTGTATATGTTTATTAATATGGAAATAGGAATGCAGCTGAGGTTTTACCACTAAAACTAAACAATTCTGTTGCCAGAGTAGACTTTAAACTTGCCCCTGGCAGTGCTGTACACGGGATGCTTTTAGTCCTATTAGTATATACAGTATATGATGACAATGTAGAGGATAACGCCCATCGCTAAGTACAAATGTCATATATAGATGGACATATGCTAATCAAAATGAGCAAAATATAGAATTATTTTATTGCTTTAACTACAAGTCGTGTCCTCATCAATACTGATCGACTTTTATTTTGATCTCTTCGATTCAGATTCCCATGAAAGTCACGAGTCTTATGAACATTATGGTAAGAGGATTGTTTTTTCTTTAAATCTTACGTAACCCAATGAAGACGATGAGATGACTGAGCTCAGTGAGCGGAGACTTTGAATTGCTCTCTGCTGTCCCGATGTGAGATTTTGGATGGAGCTGTTGCTTGGAGGGAAATACATCTGATCAGATAGATACAAAGGGAATTAAAAACACGACTTTCCCAAAGTGTCCGTCCAATCAAAACAGTTTTGTGTGAATGTTAGAAAAAAAAAATGTTGGGTAGTTAAATTATCGAACTCTGGGACTCTGTTTGTTGAGATCTCTATGCTGAGTTCCCGGGTCGCCTGGCCTTCTCTGTCATAACTGCCAGATAGACCGAAACAGACCCGGGAAATATGGAGAGAGGTCACCACAAAAAGCCTCGCCGTAAATATATTGAACAATCTTGTCTCAAAATATCACCCTAACCGTCCTCCCCACTCCTCCCATAACCTCCTGCTCCCTAGTTCCCTCGTCTCCTCTTCCAGGACTTCTCCAGAGCCTCTCCCATCCTCTGGAACTCTTTACCTCAACCTATCTAGCTATCTACTACTCTGGCCACCTTTAGTTGATCCCTGAAAACTCATCTCCTCCACCTATCACCTAGACCAGGGATATGCAATTAGCAGATCTCCAGCTGTTGCTGAACTACAAGTCCCATGCAGTGGCGTAACTAGAACCTTCAGAGCCCCGATGCAAGAACCCCAGCCAGGGCCCTTCCCTCCGAGTTCGGCGGTGGAACTTAAGGGCGTGGTCACAGGTATGACCTTTGTGAGCCCTGTAGTTCTACCACTCGTATCAGTAGTTTTTTTTTTTATTAGTTTTTTTTTTAATTTTTAGGTGCCCCATTGGGGGACTGTCCCTAGGCAGGATGGGGTCCCCGCCCCCAGAAGAGATGAGGTCCTTTTCTCCAGGGCAGATGAAGTTACAGCCCCCAGGTGAGAAGGGGTCCCTGTCCCCTTGGGAGGTGCGGATCCCTGTCCCCACGTGAGAAGGGGCCCCTGTCCCCAGGGGGAGATGGAGGGGGTATGTAAAGGTGTGTGGGGGGATGGGGTCCTCTCACTCACCATGACCAAGTTGCAGGCCGCGCACTCATCCATATTGGCCTGGGCTCCATCCAGTGTGCTGGACGGGTGATCAGAATATCTCCCAGAAAGACCTTTCATTATCTGTGTATGACGGGGGGGGGGGGGGGGCTGGCAGACAAGCCTGCAGTGTATGACGGGGGGCTCTCATAGGGCTGCACTGCACAACTAAAGAGCAGCCAGTGCGATAGTTGAGCATGGAGCTCTGCTAGTCACCCTCCACCTCCAGCCACCCGTGTGCATGGTGCACTGGTACCCCTAGCTGCCTATGCCACTGCCGGCCATATGTAGAGGGGGCTGCATGGGCCCCCTGCATCACAGAGCCCAGTTGCAGTGGCAACTGCTGCACCCCCTATAGTTACGCCCCTGGTCCCATGAGGCATAGCAAGACTCTGACAGCCACAAGCATGACACCCAGAGGCAGAGGCATGATGGGACTTGTAGTTTTGCAACAGCTGGAGGTCCGCTAATTGCATATCTCTGACCTAGACTTGTAATTCTTCTATCAGTTTATCCCCCACAGTTCTTACCTTTTTTGTACCACTTGCTCCTCATTATTAGATTGTAAGCTCTCAGAACCAGGGCCCTCTTAACCATCTTGTAGTGAATTGCATTGTAACAGTACTGACCCCCTTTATATTGTAAAGCGATGTGCAAACTGTTGCTGCTATATAAATCCTGTATACATTTCCAACAAGACCCATTCATTAGAAGTTGATCATTAGATTGACTTCTCAGGAATGAAAATAGCCAAAGATGGTTTGAAATTTTGGCCAGCCCCGGCTGAACCAGCTGAATTTCGATCCATCTATGGCCAGCTTAAAAAAAAAAAAAAAAGAGAGAAAAGAGGGAGGTAGCAACCGACCTCTGCCTGTGGTCAACATTGGGATTGTCCACAAATTGGGCTTCTGTCAGGGGAGGAGCTGACAGGCAACAATGGGAGAAGGAAAGACGAGATTCAGCATTTATTTGGATAAACATTCCTACATTATCTATAGACCAGCAATTCACTCTTCAGTTCTCATGAGACGTCTTCTTCAGGAGCTCAGCATGCCGTTGGGTTTTTCCTGCACATCTCACCTTGACTTTAATCGATCGATTGGTCAATCTTGTACCTCTGACGCTGTTTTTTCTACAAATTCTTACTACATTTTTGTTTACTGTCCACAGACCCCTTTGTGAACCCCAGAACTGCCAACACCTTTATGCGCACCCAGCAAAGGCCCTCAAGAATGAACGAAAGGTAAAGGTCTACGAGGTTTCTTCTCTTAGTTCTATAGGTGGGAATGGCAGGAAAGCAGAAGAAAGTTAAAGTCTATATAGAACTTCTTCCCTGAAGTCTCCAGGCTGGTCTGGTGACATCACTGCTCCATCCTTGGTGGTGGGGGTGGGGGTGGGTGGTCCTTTTTATTGGACTAAACGGCCCTCAGAGGTAATTAAGTGAGAATGGAGGTCAGTTCAGGAAGAGCGGGATCTCAGGTTGCACAATAGTGCTCCTCTGGGGGGGGGGGGGTCCATGACAGCCTTGGGTCCACCACATAGGGTGATGTTAGCCTTCAAAGAACCCAGAAGATGAGCAGCACTGGATGTCAGGGCAGGAGAATGCAGCAATTATTTTATAAAGGGCAAGACAAAAAAATGATCCCCCCTCTTAGTACACCCCCCCCAGCACAAATCCCCCCTCCCAGATTTCCCCTCCTAGCACAATTCCCCCCCTAATAATCCATGTTAGCACAAATCCTCCCTCCCAATACAAATCCTCCTCCTAGTACAAATCCCTCCCCCCCCCAGCACGAAACCTCCCTCCCAGATTTCTCCTCCTAGCCCAATCTATCTATTAGCTCAAATCCTCCATCTTCCCCATCCCCTCTTTTAGTACACTTCCAAGTCACCCCCCCCCCCCCCAAAAAAATTGCCTCCTAGAGTAAGTCGTACACCACTGCCGCTCCCAATTTCCTCCTGCAAGCACAAATCATCTCCCCATCCTATCCCCCCTCTTAGCACAAATCCCCCCCCCAGATTTCCCCTCCTAGCACATGTCCCCCCCCCTAATTATCCCCACTAGCACAAATCCTCCAACCAAATCCAGCCTAGAGGCGATTCAGTTCGCATTGTGCGCTATACAAGTATTTCATTCATTCATTCATTCAAATCCTCCTTCCTAACACAAATCCCCCTCCTAGTACAACAACCCCCCCCCCCATCCCCTCTTATCCCCCCAAATTGTGCCCCCTAGAATATATTATACACCACTGCCACCCCTGAATTTCCTCCTGCCAGTACAAATCCCCCATCCAATCCCCCCTCCTATCACAAATCCACCCCCCCCCCAATTTAGCCTCCTAGCACAAATCCCCCTTAATCATGCCTACTAGCACAATCCTCCCTCCCCCAAGCCCCTTTCCTAACACAAATCCCCCTCCTGGTACAAATCCCCCTCTCTTAGTAAATACCCCCCACCCCCTAAAATAAATCGTACACCACTGCCGCCCCCAAATTTCCTCTTGCTAGTACAAATACTCTCTTCTCCAATCTCCACACCTAGCACATATTGCCCTTCCAAACCCCCTTCCTAGCACATATCCACCCCCCACCACCAAACCCCCCTCCTAGCACATATCCACCCCCCCCCCACAATCACCAAACTCCCTCCTAGCACATATCCACCCCCCCACCACCGCCAAACCTCCCTCCTAGCACATATCCACCCCCCCACAATCACCAAACCCCCCTCCTAGCACATATCCACCCCCCACCACCACCACCAAACCCCCCTCCTAGCACATATCCACCTCCCCCACCACCACAAAACCCCCCTCTAGCACATATCCACCTCCACCACCACCAAACCCCCCTCCTAGCACATATCGCCCCTCCAAACCCCCTCCATAGCACTAATCCTCTTCTCCCTCCCCAGAAATGTTTGTTAATCTGACGCTGCTGTCACTACTCCTGCCAGCTGGTAGGTAGGAACTCTCCAGGCAGTGCCCACCACCTCACATGATACCGCTGCGCCCAGGGCAGCCACCCCTACTGCCCACCCCCCTTCTCCCGGCCCTGGATATTACCATGTCCCATTCCATCCCCTATCCCAAAAATAAGAGGATCGTTCCTCATTTCAGGACAGTGGGCGGGGCCATAGAAATCGTTCTTTTACTTGCCATCAGCCAGATGTACATCCAGAAGAGCCGGTATATAGAGAAAATATAGCCGAAGTGGAAGCCGTGTCTTCTATATATAGCGAATGGGAACAGTTGGGGAGATGTGAGGAAATGACCGAACAGAACAGCCAATAACAATCAAATCGCCCCCCCCATGAATGAATTTCCTTTATTTCAGAATCCGCGAGCGCAACAAGAGCCCCCAGGAGCGCCAACGCGAGGTCTGCGAGGACTACAAACCCTGCGACCGCTACGCCCTGCGACACGGCTACACCGCCGCCTACAGGAAATACTTCGGGCAACGCGCCGGGGGGAAATAAAACGATCGGATGAGATCAGCGTCCCCACACATGAAGATCTCGGAGTCTACAGATTAGACCGGCTGACATCAGGACGACTTACCGTCCACCTTCCCATTCCATCATAGACTCTACAGGGGGGTTAATAAAACCAAATACAAGTTAGTTTATGTAAAAGAGCTGACACTCCATTCACATCTCCGTGTGGCAGTATTCACATTATACAGAGATATTGTACTGATTATATTGTTACTTTGTAACCATTTTAGGGTACGGTAGGTTTACATGAAGCGATTGGCTGTATCATTGGATGGGATTGCTGGGCGGGGTTTTATTTAATTGATCGATCGATTGGTATTGAAGTGACTTTTATATAGACTAACCTGTAACCTTGGCCTGGGGCCCCGGGGGGCCCATTTGTTATCTGTCTCTGTATTTTATTATCTGTTGTCTATTCAGCACTTTATTCGTTTTATGGGATCCGGAATGGCGGCCGCGGCGAGTCCCGCGAGGGCGCCCGGCGATCACACAGATATAATATGTTCTCCTACTTCACATTTTCAGAGTCGCTCACTATCTCTGTGTCTTGCTTCCATCACATGACCTTTTTTTTTTTTCCACAAATAAAATGCTGCTTTTTTAATGGATATCCCCCCTCTGTGGTTTGATTTTATTATAAGAGGAATAATACAAACAAGTGGACTTGTCATCAGATATGTTTCTTCCTTCTTCTACAAAGTTACAATGTACAGTCTGATCACTGGGGGAAGGTTTCCTCCTGCCCATAGCAGACTAATGACATCATCTCAGTACACACCCCTGATGTCCTGTACACACCCCCGATCATGTCCTGTACACACCCCCCAATGTCCTGTACACACCCCCGGTCATGTCCTATACACACCCCCCAATGTCCTATACACACCCCCCAATGTCCTATACACACCTCCTGATGTCCTGTACACACCCCCTGATCATGTCCTGTACACACCCCCGATCATGTCCTGTACACACCCCCGATCATGTCCTGTACACACCCCCAATCATGTCCTGTACACACCCCCCGATGTCCTGTCCCCCCTCCATGTCCTGTAAACACCCCCCCCCCATGTCCTGTAAACCCCCGATGTCCTGTACACACCCCCGATGACCTGTACACCCCCCCCCCCATGTCCTGTACACCCCCCCCATGTCCTGTACACACCCCCGATGACCTGTACACCCCCCCCCCCCATGTCCTGTACACCCCCCCCATGTCCTGTACACACCCCCCGATGACCCTTCCCCCCCCCCCCCCCGATGACCTGTGCACACCCCCTGATGACCTGTACACCCCCCCCCCGATGTCCTGTACACACCGCCGATGACCTGTACACGCACCCCCGCCGATGTCATGTACACATCCCCCAATGTCCTGTACAACTCCCCCCCCCCAAAAGTCCTGTACAACTCCCCCCCCCAATGTCCTGCACTTACTTGCTGTGACCAGGTGGCTGCACTTACCTGCAGTGACCAGGCGGCTGCACTTACCTGCTGTGACCAGGCGGCTGCACTACTTACCTGCTGTGACCAGGCGGCTGCACCGCTTACCTGCTGTGACCAGGCGGCTGCACTACTTACCTGCTGTGACCAGGCGGCTGCACCACTTACCTGCTGTGACCAGGCGGCTGCACCACTTACCTGCTGTGACCAGGCGGCTGCACTTACCTGCTTTGACCAAGCCACTGCACTTACCTGCTATGACCAAGCTGCTGAACTTACCTGCTGTGACCAGGCCGCTGCACTTACCTGCTGTCACTAGGCCGCTGCATTTACCTGCTGTCACTAGGCCGCTGCATTTACCTGCTGTCACTAGGCCGCTGCACTTACCTGCTGTGACCAAGCCGCTGCACTTAACTGCTGTGACCAAGCCGTTGTACTTACCTGCTGTGACCAGGCCGTTGTACTTACCTGCTGTGACCAGCTGCTCCTCTCACCCAGAGCCCACCTGCAGGGAAGTCACCTCTTCAGCACCCAATGCCTGCTTCTCTGGTGATCCCTGTTCCCATCTTCAGGGGGCACCAAGCACTTAGCTGCAAGGAGATCCCCGTAGACTCCGTGTGCCTCGCGGATGTCCATGTAACAAATAATGGCAAACGCCTGCAGCCAGTTAGCGAAAGTCCGCAGAATCAATCTGTACCGCCGCTTTTCCTCATCCTCCTTATTAGTGTCGGCGGGGTCGAGCCTGTCCAAGTTAAATTTCTCTAGGGGTAGCAAGGAAAAGATCTCCACAGACTCACCCTTGCAAATCTTTTCCCGGACTTCTTGTTTTTGTTGTGCCCCTAACGGCCCCTCAAAGCACGCGTAAACCTCGCATTTTGCTGCTTCGGCAATCCAAACACAATTAGTTTTTTCCCGGGATATCCTGCGACGAACCGGCCTTCTCCCCTGATGCCACACCTGCAGACACCGAGACCAGGGGCAATACTGTAAGCCCTGTGGTGGCAGGGGTGACCACCGTGACTGGAGGGAGCGGGGGGCTCCCACACTGGATCCCGACCCTGCACCGTCCACAACAGACCCGCCATCCGGTGGAACCCATGATGACACCTGCGGGGCTTGTACCCCCTTTACCCCCACAAATCGTTGTACTAAATCCCGCCAGCAAGTCTTGCAGCTGCACATCTGTTCCCGGAAGTGGCAGGTGGAATACCCGCCATTTGTTGGCTAGCCGTCAAGTCCGCCGCTGCCTGCGGCACGTCTCTGGTAGCCACCGAATCACTCCCATCCACTTCCCCCAACAACCCACCCAATGCAGCACTAAAAGAACTGCTAGATAAATAAGATGATTTACCAGGCTGACCAGGGGTGCCCCCAAAAGTCGCTGCTCCAGAATCCACTGGTGCCGGACGGCTCCGCGGCTCCTCTTCTTCTGAGAAAGACAGCTCAACCTCTGCCCCTGCCCCCTCCTCCCCAGGAGACTGTTGTTCCTCCATCAGAAGCATCCCAGGAGAGGAGGACATGGATGCTGCGGATCCGTGCCACTTCTGGCCCCTCCTCCCAGCACCAGATCCACCCACCGAAGTGCCGCTCTGATTGCCTACTTGTCCTAGGCCCCCGTGTACCAGCCTCCGATTTTTTGCTGCTTTTCCTTACTCCATCTCATCCAGCAGGGGGCCCTGCCACCCCACAGGAGCCGCCAGCCACGTCTGGTCAATGGTCCTGTGTTTCGTCACATTCGGCTACCCATCACATTTTGCTACCCGCTGGAGTGCGCATGCGTGACTTATGCATATGCGTTCCAACACTGTTGTAAGACCACTTTGCCACAGGGCCCCTCACCGGTTCGCTTTGCTCGCCACACTTCGGGTACGGCCTCGTTTTTCGCTCGGCATGTCCACTTGGGTGGTGGGGCTTGAACCTGGACTCGGGGGTGTGGCCACAAAATTCTGTGCAAGCGCAGATTGCCACAGTGTTGGAACGCATATGGCGGTGTCGCGCATGCGCAGTCCAGCGGGTAGCCAAATATGATGGGTCGCCATATGTGACAAAACACGGGCGGCCGTGGCTGCACTTCTCCCACACAGAGACTCCCCCCTCGCCCGAAGTGGAGGAGTCCGCCGGCTCCCAACAGTGACGCTGATCGGGCGGGGGGGGGAGGTGTGCGCACGCGTCCCATTGCCCGCCAAGCTCTGCCTATGGCGAGGATACCGGAAGCCGGTGGGCGCTTCGCCGGTGGGCCTGACGGGTCCTGGGCGGGGCTCCTTCCCTGGTGCAGAGCTCTGGGGGAGGATCCAGGTGAGAAACGCTCCGGAGGCCGCAAACTCCGAGTGCGTTGGAGTTCCTGCCCCCCTGCTGCCGATCCAGATGCTTGGTCATCTAGGAGGGAGGACACCTGGCTCTGCAGCCACTCGGGTCCCTTTGTCGTGGCAGCCGCCTGTAGCTGGGCCAGAACCTTGTCCACGTTGGCCATGATTTTTGTGACTCCCAACAGCGTGGAAATTGCCCCTCCACTGATGCCCCGGGAGACCCGCCTCCCCCTTAAATCAACAAAACCCCTCCCTACCCTGCTGTTCCCAGCCAATCCTACCTCTCCCCTTTCTGTTTACCTTTCACTTCCTTTTAACCCAATAATTGTCTCCCCTTCTCGCCCCGTCATGCCTGGCCCTTGACTATTTTGCTTTCCATTCCTCTGGCTCCGGGCCTCACAGCGTGTGAAAGCCTGTCAATAGATGACGTGTGTTTTCATGCAACTCACACATTGCGGTGTGAACGGACCCCAAGTGACATTGAACTGCATCAGAAAAAATATAGGCGTGTCTAAGGACAGGTCGGCTAAAAAAAAAAAAAAAACATGTGAAAGAGATTCTAACTCTCCCCCTGCTGGCTGAAAATAAAAATGCAGCTGATTAATATGAAAGATGTCAGATTTAACAGACCAAAGCAAAAATGTAAAAAATGTTTCTTTCCAGACACTGACCATAATTAATAAAGGCAATATTTATAAAACCAACGCACATTCCTTTCCGATGGATCTGGGGGTTTTTTTTGCGTTGCACGCCTTCCGCTGGTAAAAAGTTGCACAATTTTAATGAATTGTATTAATGATGAACATACTGTCATTAGTACATTCCTCTGGCAGCAGAAGAGAAGGACGAGGATGAGCAGCCAGACGCCCTCCAAGTGGCCCGCCGGGGGTCTCTCATGGCGAGTCCAGAAATGTTTTCTGATTTGTCACCCCGGAAGCTCTAAGAAACGCGTTGTGTGTACAGGAGACCAGGTGCGGGGAGAAGGATGTCCGCTGCCATGGCAGCTAAACTCTTTCTGGCAATGCAAGTTGCCTGGCTGAGCCATGACCAGGAACAAGGGCGAGTCGGAGGAAAGTCACACCCTGATCTGGGTCAGGAACTCAAAGTGTTGAAGCAAAGAGATTAAACCGCTGGACCTCCGAAAGGTGCCAAAGTGGGCGGGGCTTTACCACGCACAACCCGCCCAGATGCGTTTTTTTGGGCCGTTCTCCCAGCACAGTGACCGGAGAAGACAGCTCTCCATCTCTGCTCATGGTCAGTAGGGGGCAGGACCGGCTCCTGATCTTGTGACCACTCTGATAGCCAATCACAGTGGTTATGGGATCGGTCGAGACCATTTTAGCTCTATAGATAGATGACGGCGGGCGGGATCCCCTCTTGTTCTGGGACAACGTCACATCACGTTGATCGAGTCTCACTGCACGGCGATCGCGGGCGCCCTGTGTCCCCGGGACATGGCGCAACCCCAGATCTCAGTAAAGAGCCAATGACGCAGCACTTTACCCATGTGATTGGTTGTATCTAATCACCACCGATTACATGTGAATATGAAAAGTGTCGTTTATCGGCTCTTCTCGCCTCACGCTGATAGAGTGTGAGGAGAGGAGAGCCAATCAGCGGCATCTCCTCACAGGGAAGACATGTACAGGTTATCAGGGCACTGATCATCAGTGCAGCTCCAACAGTGCCCAACAGTGATGCCACTCAGTGCCTATCAGTGATGCCAATCTGTGCCCTTCAGAAATGTCAGTCAGTGCTGCCTGTCAATGCCCATCAGTGTCACTTATCAGTGTCCATCAGTGCTGCATTTTAGTGCTCATCAGTGCTGCATATCAGTGCCAGCATATCAGTGCTCATCAGTGCCACATATCAGTGCCCATCAGTACAGCATATCAGTGCTCATCAGTGCCACATATCAGTGCCCATCAGTACTGCATATCAGTGCTCATCAGTGCTGCCTATCAGTGCCACATAGTGCCCATCAGTACTGCATATCAGTGTCCATCAGTGCTGCATTTTAGTGCTCATCAGTGCCACCTATCAGTACCGCATATCATTACTCAACAGTGCCACATTAGCATATCAGTGCCCATCAGTGCTGCATATCAGTGCTCATCAGTGCCACATATCAGTGCCCATCAGTACTGCATATCAGTGCTCATCAGTGCCACCTATCAGTGCTGCATATCAGTGCCAGCATATCAGTGCTCATCAGTGCCACATATCAGTGCCCATCAGTACTGCATATCAGTGCTCATCAGTGCTGCCTATCAGTGCCACATAGTGCCCATCAGTACTGCATATCCGTGTCCATCAGTGCTGCATTTTAGTGCTCATCAGTGCCACCTATCAGTACCGCATATCAGTACTCAACAGTGCCACATTAGCATATCAGTGCCCATCAGTACTGCATATCAGTGCTCATCAGTGCCACATATCGCAGTGTGATCTGCAAACTCGGACAGGAATCGGATTGCATAATGTGAACACCCATGCGATCCGATTCTGCTGCGGACCAAAAAAAGGGTCCTGTGCGAGTTTGGGCCGGATGCGATGCGAATTCAGCCAGACTATCTGTATACTATCTGTATACTATCTGTATACTATCTGTATGGCTGAACTCACATCACACAGAGATCGCATGTGATTTGCACTGCAGTGCGGTGCGAATCACATCCGTTCTCATAAACCGCTGCAGTGTGAACCCGGCTTAAAGGGATGAGGCGGCAGCTCTACTTTTATGTCCAAAGTTGCACGACAAGTCGCAGAAGTGTGAATGGAGCCTCTGAGGGATTCCCCTCCCCCGCAGTGAGAACAGCTGCAGCGATTGCTGTGCCATTAAAACAAATGAAACCACCTGCGTGCGTTACAAAGAAACCTGAAAACATGACCTGTTGGAGGTATTTGAAGACTAGAGAGGGGGAGGGGAATGAGGCTGATCTACACTCCATGTTATGGAGCGCCCGTCCTGAAGGAACCCGCTGACAGTCCCTGCGATCAGGAAGAGCCGCAAATCTGATTTGGTGAGATCATTGTGTGTGTTCCAGGCTGGGGGCCATGCGTCTGCATTGTGCGCTCATCTGTGTGTTTCAGGCTGGGGGTCATGCGTCCACACTGTGTGTTCCAGGCTGGGGGTCATGCGTCCGCACTGTGTTCCAGGCTGGGGGTCATGCGTCCGCACTGTGTTCCAGGCTGGGGGTCATGCGTCCGCACTGTGTTCCAGGCTGGGGGTCCTGCATCTGCACTGTGCGCTCATCTGTGTGTTCCAGGCTGGGGGTCATGCGTCTGCATTGTGCGCTCATCTGTGTGTTCCAGGCTGGGGGTCATGCGTCTGCATTGTGCGCTCATCTGTGTGTTCCAGGCTGGGGGTCATGCGTCTGCACTGTGCGCTCATCTGTGTGTTCCAGGCTGGGGGTCATGCGTCCGCACTGTGCGCTCATCTGTGTGTTCCAGGCTGGGGGTCATGCGTCCGCACTGTGCGCTCATCTGTGTGTTCCAGGCTGGGGGTCATGCGTCCGCACTGTGCGCTCATCTGTGTGTTCCAGGCTGGGGGTCATGCGTCTGCATTGTGCGCTCATCTGTGTGTTCCAGGCTGGGGGTCATGCGTCTGCATTGTGCGCTCATCTGTGTGTTCCAGGCTGGGGGTCATGCGTCCGCACTGTGTTCCAGGCTGGGGGTCATGTGTCCGCACTGTGCGCTCATCTGTGTGTTCCAGGCTGGGGGTCATGCGTCTGCATTGTGCGCTCATCTGTGTGTTCCAGGCTGGGGGTCATGCGTCTGCATTGTGCGCTCATCTGTGTGTTCCAGGCTGGGGGTCATGCGTCCGCACTGTGCGCTCATCTGTGTGTTCCAGGCTGGGGGTCATGCGTCCGCACTGTGTGCTCATCTGTGTGTTCCAGGCTGGGGGTCATGCGTCTGCATTGTGCGCTCATCTGTGTGTTCCAGGCTGGGGGTCATGCGTCCGCACTGTGTTCCAGGCTGGGGGTCATGTGTCCGCACTGTGCGCTCATCTGTGTGTTCCAGGCTGGGGGTCATGTGTCCGCACTGTGCGCTCATCTGTGTGTTCCAGGCTGGGGGTCATGCGTCTGCATTGTGCGCTCATCTGTGTGTTCCAGGCTGGGGGGTCATGCGTCTGCACTGTGCTCTCATCTGTGTGTTCCAGGCTGGGGGTCATGCGTCTGCACTGTGCTCTCATCTGTGTGTTCCAGGCTGGGGGTCATGCGTCTGCATTGTGCGCTCATCTGTGTGTTCCAGGCTGGGGGGTCATGCGTCCGCATTGTGCGCTCATCTGTGTGTTCCAGGCTGGGGGTCATGCGTCTGCACTGTGCTCTCATCTGTGTGTTCCAGGCTGGGGGGTCATGCGTCTGCATTGTGCGCTCATCTGTGTGTTCCAGGCTGGGGGTCATGCGTCTGCATTGTGCGCTCATCTGTGTGTTCCAGGCTGGGGGGTCATGCGTCCGCATTGTGCGCTCATCTGTGTGTTCCAGGCTGGGGGTCATGCGTCTGCACTGTGCTCTCATCTGTGTGTTCCAGGCTGGGGGGTCATGCGTCTGCATTGTGCTCTCATCTGTGTGTTCCAGGCTGGGGGGTCATGCGTCCGCATTGTGCGCTCATCTGTGTGTTCCAGGCTGGGGGTCATGCGTCTGCACTGTGCTCTCATCTGTGTGTTCCAGGCTGGGGGGTCATGCGTCTGCATTGTGCGCTCATCTGTGTGTTCCAGGCTGGGGGGTCATGCGTCTGCATTGTGCGCTCATCTGTGTGTTCCAGGCTGGGGGGTCATGCGTCCGCACTGTGCGCTCATCTGTGTGTTTCAGGCTGGGGGTCATGCGTCTGCATTGTGCGCTCATCTGTGTGTTCCAGGCTGGGGGTCATGCGTCTGCATTGTGCTCTCATCTGTGTGTTTCAGGCTGGGGGTCATGCGTCCGCACTGTGCGCTCATCTGTGTGTTCCAGGCTGGGGCCATGCGTCTGCATTGTGCGCTCATCTGTGTGTTCCAGGCTGGGGGTCATGCGTCTGCACTGTGCGCTCATCTGTGTGTTTTGTTTTTTTACTGAATGTTAATATAATGCCGGGCAATGCGTGGTGTGTTTTGCACAGAGTGGCCTTGATCCTCCTCTTCTGGGGTCCCTCAGCGGCTCCCCCTCCATATAGTGTCCTCTTCCTGCCTCCCTTCATATCTTCCCACTGTAGGGTTGTCTGCAGATTCCGAAGATGAACGGCGCCTGCACACTGAGTCCAGGTTCTAGCCCCACCATCAAAGTGGACATAGAGTTAGAATATAAACGAGCCGAGCGCAGCGAGGCCGAGCCTGGAGTGTGGCGATCCCGCTTATATCGGCAGCCCTATCTCCACTTAGGAGGGTGGGGCTACCACCTCCACTCACAGCGCAAGCGTCACTCATCTTCGGAGATTCTTCTGCTCCGTGCTGCGCCTGCGCAGTACGGGGGGGGGGGGCGGCGGACAGTATCCGATGGCCGGACTGATTATGCCAGGACACCGGGAAGTGGCGGTAAACGACATTCTCGGTTCGTGCTGACATGGAGAGCCAATCGGCGGCTCTCCCTGTTGGGGAGGGGGGGGGGGTCTGTGCTGATAATCAGCACATTATCAGCACTGCCCACCACTGTGCCCAGCAGTAACACCTGTCAGTACTCAATTCTACATATCAGTGCCCGTCAGTAAAGGGAAAAATTTTTTTTTTTTTTTTTTTTCATAAAATATAATTTTTTTTTTTTTTTTTTTTTTTTTTTTTTTTTCAAACATTTTGGTCCTCTCTTTTTTGTTTTGTTAAAAAAAAAAAAAAAAAAAAAAAAAAAAACCCAGAGGTGATGAAATACCACCAAAGGAAAGCTCTATTTGTGGTAACAAAATTATAAAAAAAAAAATGTAGTTTGGGTACAGTCAGTGTAGCCCGACTGCGCAATTGTCATTCAGAGTGCGACAGCGCTGAAAGCTGAAAATTGTCCTGGGCAAGAAGGGGGTGTAAGTGCCCGGTAAGCAAGTGGTTAACCACTTCAATACCAGGCACCCCCCCCCCCCTCTTCCTGAGGCGGGGAGTGTAATGGTTTATGATGCACAGTAGATGTGCAGAATGGGGGAGGTTTTATTTAGTTAACTAATTTTTTATTTGTATTTATTTTTTTGTCTTGTTTGTTTTATTTATTTTAGAATTTCCCTGATTCAACCGAGTTTTAATTCGGAATCCAAATTCTTCAAATTTATTTTTATTAATTCAAATGCAGCTGTGGAATATTTCACATCTAAAAATTTCAATATGTTTTACATTTCAAATTCAAACTGAATTCACATTTTCGTCATTTCAAACTAATCCTTTTTTTTTAATTTTTTTATTTAGTGGATTTATTTACATTTGTTACTATTGTGATTCGGATACATCCGAATTTCCAAATAACTAAAAAAATGTCTTTCAAATTTTATTTGCACAGAACAATATGAAATGTCATGCATTTGGGTTTTACATTTAGTGTAAAAGGTCTTACCTGTCCTATTCACCCCTTTGATCTATTATACATTTTTTTTATTTTTTTTTATTTTATTTTAGTGGAGAAGAAGTTTTTACTAATTGGGAGCTCCACATCTCACCACCTCACCCCCCCCCCCCCCCCGGAGTCGTCTTCCTCCTTTTTCGGAGGGCCGGTGAACCCATCCATGCCTGAGCCCAGCCTAGAGCCCCGGAATGAAGACTCGCCCCCTGTCCAGGCGCTGATCTCCCCATCGCTCCCCGCTCCTCCGCACAACAATGGCGTCCTTCTAGAACAATACTTGGAGGTTCTGAGGCAGCTCCTTAACCTGCAGAGCAGAATGCAGCGCACACAAATCCGCATGAACCGGGAGCAGCGGCGTCACCACCTGGCGATGGAGAGGCAACTGAAAGCTGTGATCCGGCAAATTCGCTGCCACCATCTATGGCAGGATCGCAGGCTACTAGCTGTGATGCAGGCCTTCCAATGCCAAAGTCTGTGGGTGGAGCGGGCAATAAGAGACTTGTACTCCACCATGGACCAGTTCATGGCCCTCATGGGGGTGAGACCGGCCTACGCGGGCCCAACCCAAGGGCAGAACTCGGCTGAGCTAACCGGAACCCCCCAAGAGCCCGAGGGCAACGTGCCTGCAAGGAAAGACACTGACACGGCTGCATAGGACACGGCAAGGCCACGAGGGACCTCAATGAGTAAAATTCCCCCATCCCAGAAAGGGCTATTTATTTTGTCTTTTTGGTATATAAAGTTGTTCTATTCAGGGGATTATTTGTATTGGAAACGCATCCTCAGTAAAAAGAGAATTTCAGTTCTAAAAAGTTGTAAAATTTTGTTTTATTTGGACTCGGCCTATTCTGACTTTATTATTTTTATTTATTTTTATCTTCCGTTTTTTTTACATGCAAAAAGCATTTTTGAATTTTTTTTTACTAGAAAATTACTTGGAACCTCCAAACAACATTAACAAAAAAGTGTGTGGTAGCAGAGGCCCTAGACAATAAAATTGTGGTTTTGCAATTTTTTAGCTCACACTGTATTCGTGCAGTGATTTTTCAAACACAAAAAAAAAAAAAAAAACTTTAATAAATTAAGAAAAAAAACAATATACTGTGTAACCCAATATTTTTTTTTTTTTTTTTTTTTTTAACATATGAAAGATGTAACGCTGAGTAAATTGATACCTAAGATGTCACACTCTAAAAATGAGGACAAACTAGGCCACCTAATCTCCAAAGGCAACAATTGACAGGTTGACGATTTTTTTTTTTTTTTTAACAGGTTACCAGTTTAGAGTTAGAGGGGATCCAGCACTAGAATTATTGCTCTCACTCTAACGTTTTACATCTCTGCATGTGAGCATTGAGGGATAGATGCGCATTCAAATTTTTTTTTTATTTTTTTTTTTTATAATCACTTTTATTCTTAGTACAAGGAATTTAAACAGTCTTTGTAATAGAGGGGATGACAGGTCCACTTTATGGAGCGATCTGGGGTCTAAAAGACCCCCATATTTCTCCTCTACCTTTTTGAAAACAAAAGATTAAGAAAAACATTTTTAATATATATATATATATATATATATATATATATATATATATATAATGTGTGTGTGAGATGCCTTATTTTTTTTTTTTTGCAAAAAAAATAAAAATTTTATAATTCCGCGGTTCCACCCCAGATCGGAAGTGATGTCATGACATTGCTCCAGTCCTCCAAGATCATAGAGGCGATCAGATGCTCTGGCCTCTGTTCACCACTATGGCCAGCCACATGAGCCATTGGATCACTTCCCAGGCTCACCGGTTATGAAAAAAACAAACAAAAAAAAAACCAGTGAGCCTGCAAATGGTGGGAGGATGATTCCTCCCGCTGCTACTGAAAGCAATCCAGAGGCTAATCAGCCGCTTGAACCTCTTTCATGAGAAAGCTGAAAAAAAAATGGGTTACGAATGATGGCTTCATCCATAACCCTGGTAAACCACAATGGTATAAATACATCTTGCGGTCGGCAAGTGTATACAACCTCTTCTTCTGCAAGTGTAGGCACCCTGCCCTAAGCTGAAGTGTCCTAATATAAATGAAGTGTTTGCAGCTAGGTGGTAGTCAGCCTGATCTTTTTTTTTTTTGTTGGGTTTTTCCTAAACCCAACGGCATTGTTTGCTTCTGGGCAGTGTTCTCCTGTGAATAGTGAGAAGCTACAATGTATTGGGTTATGAATATTTATCTGTCCCTGACCAATCACTGAGGGAGTTATATCAGAGCATATTTGGAGAAACCTTCCAGAAAGGTCCCCCCCCAATCAGTGTTTTCTTCCCATGCCCTATGACTGGGAATGAATCCAGAGCCAAGAAAAGTTTATTAAATGCCATTTGGGTTTAGATCAGGGGTCTCCAAACTTTCTAATGGGCCAGTTTACTGTCTAAGCCTTGGGGTGGGGGGGAGGGAAGACTGTGGCCAGTGGGATTAAACCATGCCCTATCTTGGATATCGGTGGGAAAAATTGTGTCAATGGAAGGAATTCTGCCCCACCACTGGTGTCAGCGGGAGGAATGGTGCCCCGTTGGTGGTGTCATTGGTTGGGAGGAATAGTGCCCCAAGGGTCAGATAAAGGCACGCAACGGCCACCGTTTGGAGACCACTAGTTTAGAGCAGCGGTTTACAAACTCCATTCTCAAGCACCCCCCCCCCCCCAACAGGCCATGTTTTGGGAATTTCCCTTTGGATAAAACAGCTGTCATGAATACTAAGCCATTGACCTTGATTTAAAGGGCCCTGAGCAAGCTGAAGGAATTCCTGAAAACATGACCTATTGGGAATAATTGAAGATTTGAACCATTGGTCTAAAACCGAAGTCTCCAAACTGGATGCAAACCTTGGCTTGCCTTTATCTGGCCGATGGGGCACCATTCCTCCCGCTGATGCCAGTGACGGGGCACCATTCCTTCCATTGTTTAACCCCACTGATTCTGGGAGCATTTTCTACTTCCATTGGCCACAGTTTGGACTGCCAAAAGTCTGAAGGCCAGTAAACTGGCTCTTTGCTGAGAACGTTTGGAGACTACTAGCCTACAGCATCCAAAAATGGCTGGAGAGAGATGGCTGTGGCAGAGCCCAAAAATACCTAATGGTAGGCATCCATCTGGGCCTAGGAGGTTCACCTTTAGCCTGTCGCAGAGGCATAAAGGTATTAGAAGTTGGAAGGCCATTGGGCCTGACTTTCTTGAGTCAACTCAGCAGGGGCAATTTTGCCTCTGTTTTGGGGTATCCTATACCCCTAACTCCCCCAACCCGTACAACTGAGCTAATTCTTTTTCAAGAAAAAGATTGAAGCTACTGTCACCATCCCGGTTAGAGGTGCAGCTCCAAGGTAGGTCACCAGTGAGAAGGTAGAGAGCTGTTAGAATCCAGAAGCTCCTTCAGGGTCATTACTACACCAGGAAGAGTATTTAAGAATTTTTTGTGGGGGGGGGGGGGGGGGAAGTAGTTATGACAGTGACAATGTTTCTTTAAATCACAGAAATCTGGATTGGCGTGGGTTTAGACGCCGACTGCAGGACCGGTTCCCAGCTGTGATTACCCCAACCACTGATTGTTATCCCATCTGAGAGCTGTCAGGAGATCTTGGCCAGTTCTGGTGAACAGAAGCCGCCTTCCATTACAGAAACCGTTCCAAATCACACATCACCAACCCGAAGGATTTCTTCATCAACGCAGGAAAAACCAACACCGAGAACAACCATCTGGACATAACTGTGCCGAGTCATATTCTATAGAGCAGTGGTCATCAACCCTTGTCCTCGGGGGCCCACTAACAGGCCAGGTTTTATGCATTACCTTGGGGGGAGATGCAGACTAGAATACGGCAATCGCTGAGCAGCAAATGATATCACCTGTCATGTATTTCAGTTATCTTGCAAATCTGGCCTGATAGTGGGCCCGGAGGACAGGGTTGATGACCAGGGCCGCTGATAGGCCAGTACAACTGGCCCTGTTGTACTGGGCACGGCCAGCAGGGGGGCCCGGGCAACCTGAACAGAGACCTAATTAATTGACTACACTATCAACTACACCAAACCAACTGAACACTTCCCACCCCACCCCTTGCCCTTCTTTTTACATTTTTTTTTTTTTTTTTTTTTTTTTTAGGCCGATAGCTCAATAGGCAGGGGAAGGGACTATTTTCTCTATTTCGGACACGGAAGAATGTCCTCTCCGCGCCCGCTTCTCATGCTGGCTCAAGTTCCGGCCAGCGCGTCCTCTATATTGCCTTCCCTGGCGTGGAGTGATTCCTCCCCTTCTGCTCTGTTCTTCACTCGGCCAGAGAAAAAGCAGAGAGACGAGCGGCGGTGGCAGAAGAAAAAAAGAAGCAGCTTGATCTGGCTTCTGACTGGAATAGTTTGTGGACACTCGCACTCCAGTCCAGACAGCCACCAGCAACAGGATCAAGGAGGAAGTGACTCCTGGGGCCCGGCTAACACAGAACCCAGGTGTGTGCTTGCTTGGGGGGGGGGGGGGGGTGGATTCAAGATCTACTACTACTGCAGCAGCATCTTTACATTATGCCATTGGCAGCATGGGTGGCACTGTCTGCAGGTAGCACATGCGTTATGGGCAATAGCGCATGGGTGACACTGTCACAGCAGAATATGGCATTGGCGGCATGGGTGGCACGGTCTCTGCAGGCAGCACATGCATTATGGGCCATAACGCATGTGCTGCCTGCAGAGACTGTGCCACCCATGCCGCCAATGCCGTAATGTGCTGCAGACAGTGTCACCCGTGCCACCAATGCCATATTGTGCTGCAGACAGTGCCACCCATGACGCTAATGTCATAACGCATGTGATGCCTGCAGAGACAGTGCCATCCATGCTGCCAATGGCATTATGCCATTGGCGGCATGGGTGGCACTGTCTGCAGCACAATATGTCATTGGCGGCATGGGTGCACTGTCAGCAAGTAGCACATGCGTTATGCCATTAGTATCACGGCTGGCACTGTTTGCAGCACGTTACAGCATTGGTGGCACTGTCTGCCGGTAGCACATGCTTTATGGCCCATAACGCATGTGCTGCCTGCAGAGACTGTGCCGCCAATGCCGTAATGTGCTACAGACAGTGCCGCCAATGCCGTAATGTGCTACAGACAGTGCCAGCCATGCCTATCACTTGTAGACAAACCTGCACTTTGTTTCAAGGTGGGGTCTGGGGAGGGGCTGGGACAGGGCGGGGCTAAAGGAGGGACCATGGGCGGGGCCAGGGGTGGAGCTGAAAGGGGCCCCCGTCAGGTAGGCTGTACGGGGCCCCATGATTTCTATCAGCGGCCCTGTTGATGACCACTGCTATAGGGGACTTTAGGGTCACATGGGTCTGTTTTTCAGGTGGACCTAGATTGGAAATACGAATCATTCCTATGAAGCGGCCACTTCAGGGTCCGATTGGGCCCGCAAAAAAAAATATGTAGAAGTACCGCGTCCTCTTCCTTTTGGGTGGACCAGATCAGAGGCAGATGGGAAAAACAGAGTCCTCCATTCCCTCCCGGCCACCCATAGAGAAGAGTGGGGTCTGTCCGTGTCCTCTCTGCAGAAACTAAGCGGACACGGACCTGTCATCCACCTCGCTCCGCTCCGATCAGCAGGGGATCCCTTATTGATCAGAACGCACGCCGCCCCGCGTGAAAGGGTCCTAATGCTGCTCATTCCGAAACTTCTTCTAATCGGGTGCCTACACTACTTGCCTATAGAAATTTAAAAAAAAGCGCCGCATTTTTTTCAATTTCAATTTCAATTTCAATTTCAATTTCTATACTCAATTTTGGTGCTGAGATCACTGTTTTTATGCTGGCTGCTTCCTGTGTACATTATTTGTGTATTTAGTCTTCCTATGACATAGTAGGTGGAGCGCACTAGTTTTTCCTTTTATACACTACTTGCCTAATTCTTCTTAAAGAGGAAGTAAACCCTGATCTGATGGGTTTACTTCCTCTTTGATTCCCTGCAAAGGTATAGCATAATGGACTACTGTGCATCGCATTGCATCGCATTGCATCGCATAGTAGTCCATTATGTGTCACTTACGTGACACAGGAGCCAGCGAAGTCACCGCTGTCCTCTGCAGTTCCGAGCGTCCATCTTCTAGGTGGGTCTCCGTGGGTCTCGCTGCTCCGGCGCCGTGATTCCCCGCAGCAGCGATGAGGTCACTCCCACGCATGGGAGCCGACACTCGCGACATATCGCCACGATCTGCGGCTTACCCAGTGCACCTGCAGGCCGCTGTCTATGGCGTATGTGCCGTAGACAGCGGTGGCTGTCTTCAGGTAAATATCTCCTAAACCGTGTAGGTTTAGGAGATATTTCTTGGACCTACAGGTAAGCCTTAATCTAGGCTTACCTGTAGGTCAAAGTGATTTGTAAGGGTTTACAACCACTTTAAAGGGTTGGATACAGGGGCATTGCTAGGTCTACAAAAGATCTGGGGCTAGAGCCCATAGTAGCGTAGTAAAAGTCATTCGCTTGGGTGGGCATACACATGTATATACAGTAATAGACGTGTGTGTGTGTGTGTGTGTGTGTGTGTGTATAGCTCCAGAGAGCCCCCCTTTACATCAGGGTCCCCAGAGAGCCTCCCCCTTACTTCAGGGTCCCCAGAGAGCCTCCCCCTTACATCAGGGTCCCCAGAGAGCCTCCCCCTTACATCAGGGTCCCCAGAGAGCCCCCCCCCCTACATCAGGGTCCCCAGAGAGCCCCCCCTTACATCAGGGTCCCCAGAGAACCTCCCCCTTACATCAGGGTCCCCAGAGAACCTCCCCCTTACATCAGGGTCCCCAGAGTGCCCCCCCTTACATCAGGGTCCCCAGAGCGCCCCCCCCCTTACATCAGGGTCCCCAGAGCGCCCCCCCCCTTACATCAGGGTCCCCAGAGAACCTCCCCCTTACATCAGGGTCCCCAGAGCCCCCCCCCCTTACATCAGGGTCCCCAGAGCCCCCCCCCTTACATCAGGGTCCCCAGAGAGCCCCCCCCCTTACATCAGGGTCCCCAGAGAGCCTTCTCCTTACATCAGGGTACCCAGAGACCCCCCTCCAACTTACATCAGAGAGCCTCCCCCTTAAATCGGGGTCTCCAGAAAGCCTATCCCTTAAAAGCAGGGTCCCCAGAGAGCCTCCCCTCCCCTTGGGGACCCCTGCAGAGACTCGGAGCTATGGGCCCCAGATTCGGGGCTATAGCCCCAAAAGCCACCCCCTAGCGACGCCACTGGTTGGATATATGTCTATACTAAGTGCGGCATGCTGAGTACTGTCAGCGAAACACCTCCAGGTATGTATCTCCTCACACGGAGATTACATCACTCCCTTCTAGCAATACCTTTTATCTGCTTTTCTCTCCAGAAGGATGGTGCCATCTTTGTTCAGGCATCATTCAGGGTCACCATCTACTTCCTGGACTAAAGTACTAGCTCGGAAATGACACAATCGGGTAAATAGTGATGGACGAACGTTTCGCCCGGCGGTCGTTTCGCGGCGAATTTCCGACATTCGCGGTCCGCACGTTCGAACGCCTTTTTCCGTCGTTCGCCGCGGCGGACTTACGTGTTTAATGTATACAAGAACTTTAACCTTTGGTGACACGTTTATCATGTGATACAGGACAGCCAATTGAGACATGACAGCACATGGACACTTGGACATTCCCCCTAACCTATAAATACACCCGATCCGGTGGCCATTTTACATTCTTTCTTCTGTTACGATAGGGACAGGTTCCTGTGTGGAGTAGGGAGAGATAAACCACTAGCTATTTGGTACACAAAAGTTCTTTTCAGGACTGGTATAGGTGTTAGGTGTTGATAGGTTTGCTGTGCTGCTGATTCTTGCAGCAGCCTGAGTGTCTTTTGTTAGTTTAGAGAAAGGGAAAGGACGGTGTATGCTACAGGGACAGCCAGATTAGTCTTTCATCATCATCATCATCATCATCATCATTAGCTGTTACTATCAAGGTCCACAAAAGAGCTGTTCCAGTAACCACTAATCGTTCTCTTTTTTTGCCAATTTGTATAGGGACAGGAAGGAAGCAGTGTTGTCAGGCAGTGAGGGTAATTTTAAAGACTTGCTGTTATTATTAGTTCCACAAAGGTTCTTTTCAGGACTGGTATCAGTGGTACAGTAATAGGCTTGTACATGTATAATATTCTTTCTTCCAAATATAGAAAGGATATTATACTTGACTGCTGCCCTTCTGCTGCAGTCTGCTAAACATTCACAACTCACTTGTTCCACAAAAGTTCTTATAAGGACTGGTAACTTGGTATAGGGTGCTACGGTACATAGGCTTGAGTGCGGTACAGTCTGCTGTTCTGTAAGGACCGCTATCGGTCCACAATAGATAGGGTTGACGTGCACCACTGCTGACCGCTGCCCTATACTGCAGCAGTCCTTCAGCGGTATAGGGACTGACGTACAGTCTGCTAATCACTAACACACAACCTGCTTGTTCCACAAAAGTTCTTATAAGGACTGGTAACTTGGTATAGGGTGCTACGGTACATAGGCTTGAGTGCGGTACAGTCTGCTGTTCTGTAAGGACCGCTATCGGTCCACAATAGATAGGGTTGACGTGCACCACTGCTGACCGCTGCCCTATACTGCAGCAGTCCTTCAGCGGTATAGGGACTGACGTACAGTCTGCTAATCACTAACACACAACCTGCTTGTTCCACAAAAGTTCTTATAAGGACTGGTAACTTGGTATAGGGTGCTACGGTACATAGGCTTGAGTGCGGTACAGTCTGCTGTTCTGTAAGGACCGCTATCGGTCCACAATAGATAGGGTTGACGTGCACCACTGCTGACCGCTGCCCTATACTGCAGCAGTCCTTCAGCGGTATAGGGACTGACGTACAGTCTGCTAAACACTAATACACAACCTGCTTGGTCCACAAAAGTTCTTATAAGGACTGGTAACTTGGTATAGGGTGCTACGGTACATAGGCTTGAGTGCGGTACAGTCTGCTGTTCTGTAAGGACCGCTATAGGTCCACAATAGATAGGGTTGACGTGCACCACTGCTGACCGCTCACCTATACTGCAGCAGTCCTTCAGCGGTATAGGGACTGACGTACAGTCTGCTAATCACTAACACACAACCTGCTTGTTCCACAAAAGTTCTTATAAGGACTGGTAACTTGGTATAGGGTGCTACGGTACATAGGCTTGAGTGCGGTACAGTCTGCTGTTCTGTAAGGACCGCTATCGGTCCACAATAGATAGGGTTGACGTGCACCACTGCTGACCGCTGCCCTATACTGCAGCAGTCCTTCAGCGGTATAGGGACTGACGTACAGTCTGCTAAACACTAATACACAACCTGCTTGGTCCACAAAAGTTCTTATAAGGACTGGTAACTTGGTATAGGGTGCTACGGTACATAGGCTTGAGTGCGGTACAGTCTGCTGTTCTGTAAGGACCGCTATCGGTCCACAATAGATAGGGTTGACGTGCACCACTGCTGACCGCTCACCTATACTGCAGCAGTCCTTCAGCGGTATAGGGACTGACGTACAGTCTGCTAATCACTAACACACAACCTGCTTGTTCCACAAAAGTTCTTATAAGGACTGGTAACTTGGTATAGGGTGCTACGGTACATAGGCTTGAGTGCGGTACAGTCTGCTGTTCTGTAAGGACCGCTATCGGTCCACAATAGATAGGGTTGACGTGCACCACTGCTGACCGCTCACCTATACTGCAGCAGTCCTTCAGCGGTATAGGGACTGACGTACAGTCTGCTAATCACTAACACACAACCTGCTTGTTCCACAAAAGTTCTTATAAGGACTGGTAACTTGGTATAGGGTGCTACGGTACATAGGCTTGAGTGCGGTACAGTCTGCTGTTCTGTAAGGACCGCTATAGGTCCACAATAGATAGGGTTGACGTGCACCACTGCTGACCGCTCACCTATACTGCAGCAGTCCTTCAGCGGTATAGGGACTGACGTACAGTCTGCTAATCACTAACACACAACCTGCTTGTTCCACAAAAGTTCTTATAAGGACTGGTAACTTGGTATAGGGTGCTACGGTACATAGGCTTGAGTGCGGTACAGTCTGCTGTTCTGTAAGGACCGCTATCGGTCCACAATAGATAGGGTTGACGTGCACCACTGCTGACCGCTGCCCTATACTGCAGCAGTCCTTCAGCGGTATAGGGACTGACGTACAGTCTGCTAAACACTAATACACAACCTGCTTGGTCCACAAAAGTTCTTATAAGGACTGGTAACTTGGTATAGGGTGCTACGGTACATAGGCTTGAGTGCGGTACAGTCTGCTGTTCTGTAAGGACTGGTATCGGTCCACAATAGATAGGGTTGACGTGCACCACTGCTGACCGCTCACCTATACTGCAGCAGTCCTTCAGCGGTATAGGGACTGACGTACAGTCTGCTAATCACTAACACACAACCTGCTTGTTCCACAAAAGTTCTTATAAGGACTGGTAACTTGGTATAGGGTGCTACGGTACATAGGCTTGAGTGCGGTACAGTCTGCTGTTCTGTAAGGACCGCTATCGGTCCACAATAGATAGGGTTGACGTGCACCACTGCTGACCGCTGCCCTATACTGCAGCAGTCCTTCAGCGGTATAGGGACTGACGTACAGTCTGCTAAACACTAATACACAACCTGCTTGGTCCACAAAAGTTCTTATAAGGACTGGTAACTTGGTATAGGGTGCTACGGTACATAGGCTTGAGTGCGGTACAGTCTGCTGTTCTGTAAGGACCGCTATCGGTCCACAATAGATAGGGTTGACGTGCACCACTGCTGACCGCTGCCCTATACTGCAGCAGTCCTTCAGCGGTATAGGGACTAAGAGTTTTGTCACAGGGTCATTTAAAAAATGACAGGCAGAGGAAGAGGCAGGCCCTTCCGCAGGGGTGGTAGGGGTAGGGCAGGAGCAACAGGCTTGAGCCAAAGTGGGAAGTTGCAGAAGGTGCGTTCAATTACTTTAAAGGATGCACCAGACTTGGTTGAGTGGCTCGCTCAGCCTTACTCTTCTGCACCCTCCTCATCCTCTCGATCTGCACCCTCTTCTTCACTCTCTGCTATGTGCACCCCCAAAGACACTACCACCAACAACACGACCACCACCACCACCACCACATACCTTCCGCTTGAGTCACTGGAATTATTTTCCGATCCATATCAAGAGGACATTTCTGATGCGCAGCCACTCTTGGTATTGGATCAGGAAGAGGAGGTAGCAACAAGCGCTACTCAGCAGTCTGACGCCAGTACCCAGATCAGCCCAAGGAGGAGGTTGGTCCCCGGTGTTGCTGCCTACTCCGAGATCTCTACTTATAGCGGTGGGGAAGGTGACGTTGATGATGACGTGTCTAGTGATGTCACGTGGGTGCCCACAAGAGAGGAAGAGGAGGGGAGTTCAGAGGGAGATATGGACCAGCAGATAGGGAGGAGAAGCAGCAATGACTTACATTGCACAGCAGGGACAAAGCAGACTGCAAATGTATCAGGAGCGAGTCATCGACCATGTACGGTCACATCTGGCGCTCCCAGGACACCGGCACATGGCTCCGCAGTGTGGGCTTTTTTTAACGTGTCCGCTGCTGACAATAGCGTTGCCATCTGCAATCTTTGCAGTCAACGCGTTAGTCGCGGTAAGCCCAATACTCACCTAGGGACGACCGCCTTAAGAAGGCACATGAGCAGCCATCACCGAGCCCAGTGGGAGCAACGGAACACACAAAGCCACACTGCAGGCTCTCACCGTCCAGCCTCGTCTTCTACTTCTCCTTCTCCTCTCTCCTCACAATTGTCCTCCACTCCACCTTCCATCACGCCAAGCTCACATTTTTCTGCAAAAAGGCAGGCTTCCGTGGGCCTAATGTTTGAGCGTAAAAAAATGATGATGCCGGATAACCCTCTTGCCCAACGGTTGGCGGCTGGCTTGTCAGAACTCATAGCCCGCCAACTACTGCCATATAAACTGGTGGACTCGGAGGCCTTTCGCAAATTTGTGGCCATTGGAACACCACAATGGAAGGTCCCAGGAAGGAAGTATTTCTCAGAGAAGGGCATCCCAGAGCTATATGGCCATGTTCAGCGGCAAGTGAATGTATCTCTGGCACACAGTGTCGGTGCCAAGATACATCTGACCACAGACACGTGGTCTAGCAAACACGGGCAGGGAAGGTATATCAGTTTTACTGCCCACTGGGTGAACCTTCTGACGGCCGTCAAGCATGTAACCCGTGGCACCCGTGTAGATTTGGTTTTACCGCCACGGATTGCATGCAGGCCTGACTCTTCTTCTCCTCCTCCTACTCCATCCTCCTCCCTCTCCTCCTCAGCTGCCTCCTCCTTTTCCGCTGCTAGCGTCTCTTCCACTGCACCGCCCAAGCTCCCCAGAACCTATTCCACATGCCAGGTGAGACGTTGCCATGCCGTGCTGCGTCTGTTGTGCCTGGAAGCAAAGAGCCACACTGGCCCGGCACTCCTTTCAGCTTTGCGTTCACAGGCAGATGAGTGGCTAACACCGCTCAATTTGACAGTTGGTAAAGTGGTGTGTGACAACGGTGCCAATCTGCTTAGCGCATTGAAACAGGGCAAAATCACGCACGTGCCGTGCATGGCACACGTCTTAAACTTGGTCGTGCAGCGATTCCTTGTCAAATACCCTGGGGTCCAGGACATCTTGCGGCAGGCAAGGAAAATCTCGGCCCATTTCAGAAGATCTTACACGGCCATGGCTCGCCTTGCTGACATTCAGCGGCGACACCATCTGCCGGTCAGACGTCTTATTTGCGATTGCCCGACGCGATGGAACTCAACCTTCTATATGCTTGATAGGCTGCTCCAGCAGAAACGTGCAGTTAACGTCTACCTGTATGAACTCTGCGAAAGAAACGGTTCTGGGGAGCTGGGTTTTTTTTCACCGCGCCAGTGGCTGCTCATGCGCGACACATGCAGACTTCTGCGGCCATTTGAGGAGATCACCAAACTGGTCAGTCGCAGCCATGGCGCCATCAGTGACATGGTACCTTATGCCTTCTTTCTGGAGCGTGCATTGCGTCGTGTCATTGATCAGGCTGTGGAGGAGCAGGAGCGGGAAGATGAGGAAGTCGCAATGCTGGATGAATTCCCAGGGGGGGCTACTCTATCTGAGACAAGTCAACAACAGGAGTCTGATGAGGAGTCAGAGGAGGATGGTGCCGGGGCGGATGAGCAGGAGCAAGAAGAGCATGCTTTAAACCTTTCTGGGATCCCTGTTGTGCGAGGATGGGGAGAGGAGAATGAAGAGGACGACATTATCCTGGATGATGAGCAGGAGCCAGGCCACCACACCGCTTCCACTTTAGTGCAAATGGGGGCCTTCATGCTCCAGTGTTTTAATAGGGACCCCCGTATAAAAAGCATGAGGGTCAAGGACCAGTACTGGGTGGCAACGTACTTAGACCCCCGGTACAAACACAAAATGGCGGAAATGTTACCGCCGTCGCAGAGGGCTGTCAGAATGCAGCACTTCCAGGCCTTGCTTCGAGAAATGCTGCATTCTGCTTTTGCGTGCGCTGGCAGAGGAGCAATTCCCACTCCCAGAGAAGGATTTGCGGGTACCAATCCAACAGCGCCTGCAAGAAGAGGCCGGTTTGAAGATGTGTTGGTGACTTCGGATATGAGGTCATTCTTTCAGCCGACCCATCGACAGGTGTCATCCGGATCCAGCATCAGGGAACGCCTAGACCGTCAGGTGTCCGACTACATTGGGTTAACGGCCGATGTGGACGCTCTGAGGAGTGATGAACCCCTAGACTACTGGGTGGGCAGGCTTGACCTCTGGCCAGAGCTTGCCCAATTTGCAATCGAACTGTTGGCTTGCCCCTCATCCAGTGTCCTGTCCGAAAGGACGTTCAGCGCAGCAGGGGGGATTGTGACCGATAAGCGTACTCACCTAGCTCACCACAGTGTTAACTACCTCACATTTCTAAAAATGAATGAGGCATGGATCTCGGAGGAATTCAACACATGTGATCAGTAGACCATGTATATGTCTATAAACAATTTTTGGAATCAAGCACACAGACCTTCTTAATTCATTTGGCTCACTTCCCTGACCCAAAAAAGCACACCGTACTATATGCCCCTACCCTCCTCTTTGAAGAGGTTGAGCGGTGTCATATTTCTACTGGGGCTGCTTATGATATCCCTGTGCTGTGCTGACTTCCTCCTGGGGGTTCTTATTATGAAGGGATCACACTATCCCTGTGCTGTGCTGACTTCCTCCTGGGGGTTCTTATTATGAGGGGATCACACCATCCCTGTGCTGTGCTGACTTCCTCCTGGGGCTGCTTACGGTGCTGCTGTCAGCGCTGTATGTCACGGTGCTGCTGTCAGCGCTGTATGTCACGGTGCTGCTGTCAGCGCTGTATGTCACGGTGCTGCTGTCAGCGCTGTATGTCACGGTGCTGCTGTCAGCGCTGTATGTCACGGTGCTGCTGTCAGCGCTGTATGTCACGGTGCTGCTGTCAGCGCTGTATGTCACGGTGCTGCTGTCAGCGCTGTATGTCACGGTGCTGCTGTCAGCGCTGTATGTCACGGTGCTGCTGTCAGTGCTCTGTATTACGGTGCTGCTGTCAGATGCCTCTATCACGGTGCATGTGTCATTCCGGTATGTCACGCTGCTGGTGATCATCTCCTGCACCCTCTTCTTTGCCTACCCTGGTCCCTGACCTTCCCTCTCCTCCATTGCCTTCATTAGCTCCATAGTCCTGAATTGTTAGAACAATTTCCCAAATAAAATAAAAATGCTTGTAGTTATCGATCCCAAATTCACCTCATACATGTATTATGTCATTGTCCAGATGGTGGGACTACGTTTTACCCCCTAATAATTACCACGTGGCCGCAAATTCGACATGAAGGTTTGCAAAGTTCGCCTCCCATTGAAGTCAATGGGGCCCGCGGCGAACGTTCGGTTTCGCGAACGTTTGGGTCCGTTCGCATTTCGCTTTCGCGAAACGTCCCGTCGGAAGTTCGTCCATCACTACGGGTAAATCCCGGTGCCTGTGCAGCTCTTAGCTGAGTTCACAAATGTCTGGAACACATACTGTGTGTGTATATACAGTGGAACCTTGGTTTATGAGTAATGCGGTTAACGAGCGTTTTGAAAGACGAGAAACTTTTTATTAAAAAATCCTGACTCACCTTGCCAGTGTTGTCTCGCAAAACAAGTAGAATTCAAGCCATGGGGGTGTGCAGTACCGCATTTGGCCAGAGGTGCAGGGGCGCCGGTGACTCTCGGAATGGTTCAGAGCCATTTGGAAATACTCAGAATCACTCCATTCCCGAGTGTTTCTGAGCCTTTCTGAGGGTTTCCCAGTTCAGCCCAGCTGTCCCTGAGTATTTCTGAGGCTCTACGGCACCCCCCCAACCTCTGGCCACATGCGTTATTACATGAAATAGAAGTCAATGCAGAACGAATTATCTTAATTTCCATTGACTTCTATGGAGAAACTTGCTTTGATATGCGAGTGATTTGGATTACAAGCATTCTCCTGGAACGGATTATACTCCCAATTCAAGGACACACACACACACACACACACACACACACACACACACACACACACAATTACCAAAAGTTTAGGGACGCCTGTCTTTACACACACATGAACTTTAATGGCATCCCAGTCTTAGTCCGGAGGGTTCAATATTGAGTTGGCCCTTCGCAGCTATAACAGCTTCACCTCTTCTGGGAAGGCCGTCCACAAGGTTTAGGAGGGTGTCTATGGGGAATGCTTGACCATTCTTCCAGAAGAGCATTTGTGAGGTCAGGCACTGATGTTGGACGAGAAGGCCTGGCTCGCAACATGGGGGGGATGCTTTGGGGAAAGGGGGGCCCCCCTGCCCCAAAGCACCTTGACGGGGACATGGGTCTCTTCCCGAAAACCCTGGGCTGTGGTTGTCGGGGTTTGCGGGCGGGCAGCTTATCGTAATCTGGAAGCCCCCTTTAACAAGTGGACCCCCAGATCCTGCCTCCCCCCCCTCCCTTTATGTGAATGGGTATTTATATGTATGTTTTATTTATATTGTACCCCTACACATTCACCAAAAAAACTGACAATTTTTTGACAAATCCATTAAAAAATGAATCCATAGCCTGTCCATATACTACCCTAGCCTGTCCATATACTACCCTAGCCTGTCCATATACTACCCTAGCCTGTCCATATACTACCCTAGCCTGCCCATATACTACCCTAGCCTGCCCATATACTACCCTAGCCTGCCCATATACTACCCTAGCCTGCCCATATACTACCCTAGCCTGTCCATATACTACCCTAGCCTGTCCATATACTACCCTAGCCTGTCCATATACTACCCTAGCCTGTCCGTATACTACCCTAGCCTGTCCGTATACTACCCTAGCCTGTCTGTATATTACCCTAGCCTGTCTATAGCCTGCCCTAGCCTGTCTATATACTACCCTAGCCTGTCTATATACTACCCTAGCCTGTCTATATATTACCCTAGCCTGTCTATATACTACCCTAGCCTGTCTATATATTACCCTAGCCTGTCTATATACTACCCTAGCCTGTCTATATATTACCCTAGCCTGTCTATATATTACCCTAGCCTGTCTATATATTACCCTAGCCTGCCCATATACTACCCTAGCCTGCACATATACTACCCTAGCCTGCCTATATACTACCCTAGCCTGCCTGTATATTACCCTAGCCTGTCTATAGCCTGCCCTAGCCTGTCTATATACTACCCTAGCCGGTCCATATACTACCCTAGCCTGTCTATATCCTACTCTAGCCTGTCTATATATTACCCTAGCCTGTCTATATATTACCCTAGCCTGTCTATATATTACCCTAGCCTGTCCATATACTACCCTAGCCTGTCCATATACTACCCTAGCCTGCCCATATACTACCCTAGCCTGTCTGTATATTACCCTAGCCTGTCTATATCCTGCTCTAGCCTGTCTATATACTACCCTAGCCTGTCTATATCCTGCCTTAGCCCACCCCTTGGAATTGAACGTAATGGTATGTTATATCATTTTGCATATACCGTATTTGCCGGCGTATAAGGCGGCTGGGCATATAAGACGACCCCCTACTTTTCAATTTAAAAAGTTGGTTTTGTGCTGTACTCACTGTATAAGACGACCCCCTTATGCAGGAATTCCGTATGTTCAGAAACGAAGTTGGCGCCGGGTAACATGCTGTCTCACAGTATACATATAGTATACCGCCCTTAGCCAATCACGGCAAGCTATGCATTCTATTATTGCATACAGTGCCTGCTCGGATTGGAGTAACAACCTCTGCAGCCTGCTCGGATTGGCAGAGGCTGTTGCATCATCAGCCCGCTCCTCTGACTCTCACAGCCAATCCGAGCAGGCTGCAGAGGTTGTTACTCCAATCAGAGCAGGCGCTGTATTCATTAATAGAATACATCGCTCGCCGGGATTGGCTCAGCGGTGTATATTGTATGTATACAGTATTACCGCACACTCGGCGAGTATCCGGAGGGCTTAAAATCCAGCGGACGGCTGACATATGATAACCCCAGCTTTATATCCGGCGTATAAGACGACCCCAGCTTTTTGCTCATTTTTTTTTTACTGTAAAAGGTCGTCTTATACGCCGGCAAATACGGTAGATAAGGTGCTGTTGCATGTAAATCTGACTTCCTGAAAAATTACATTTTATTTTTTAATGATAAAAAATAATGTATGGGGGGGGGGGGGGGCGTAATTTTATAAAAAAAAATTTTTTTGGGGGGGGGGGGCAGCATTTCATTCTTGGACCCGGGCACAGCCTAATGTCTTGAGCCCGCTGACAGACGATGACTCGTCGGTTGCTAAGGACGCGGGCGGCCGGCTTCTTGGCACGCTGCTTAACAACCGGCTATTTCTTCACATAGAATTCAAATCGAGTCGATCGTTTTTTTTTTTCGTGTCCGATCCGAATTATAATCTTTATGAAAAGTTGGAATTCGTTAGGCAAACAAACAAAACGAATTTTAACGGATTTCAACTAAATTCGTTACTATTCTTTACTTTTTCATTCGGATACATCCGAATAACCACAAAATTCATCCGAATTTGTATTCGGATTGAAACGAATTGCATATATATATATATAATACAAAGAAAAAAACACTTTTTTTTTATTTTTTTTTATTTTTTTTTTATTCTGTTACTGAAGGTTGCTGATTATTATGAGGATTTTCACATCTGTATTCCCCATCGGGAGGAGATTTCCGCTGCTGGAAGTAATCTCATCCCTGTAATGGGGATGTTGGGTTGCCGTGTGACACGTGTGCTGCCAGACCGAGAGAAATATGGAGAAAAAAAGAAAAAAAAGAAAAAGAAATGAAGTAAAAGCACGATGACATATACTTATGTGACATATATGAATATCTGGAGGACAGACGGGATCCTCGGCGGGGTGAAGCGGGGCGATAAGGCGGATTCCAGAACCTCTGGATCCCATTTCCGAAGCATGAGCTGACCTTCCAGGAATTTGGCTACCGGAGGCTCCGGCGCGCTGCGCCGTTATATAAGAGGGACGTTAACGCAGACCAGACCCAGTCCCTTGCACACTGCCAGAGAGACTCACCAGCTGGGGGATCAGAGCGAGAGAGACGAGGAGAGGAGGATAAAGACGCAAAGCGCGCATCGCCATGAACACGCTGATTGTCCTGACGCTGCTGGGGGCGGCCGCCGTCCTGACCCAACAAGGTTGGAGGATTTCTGGGTCTCTCAGATTTTATAATAATCATTGTTCAGCCTCATTTCGCTTGTGAATATTTTCACGGTTACGTTGTTGCGTTTTGTCCTTCCTAACAGCGCGTTCCGTGCTTCCTGCTTTGTATTCCGGCGCGGCGATTGCACTTTACTGCTCCACATTCATCAACTCAAATCAGCTCGGGGCTGCGGCCGGCTTCACCTACATGTGAATTGGAGGCAGGGTTTCCCCGCGTCCAATCGGCATGACGGGAGAGGGCGACCGGCTCGGTTCGCACGGCTGCGGGGCGGCTGCGCTCCGCGTTTGGAAAAGGGGTCCTGTGCGTCTTCGGCACCAAATCAAAAACCTGATTCGCACCGGAATCTGTGAACGAGGACGCACCGGACCCCCCCGCTGGGAGACGCAGCCGCAGTGTATGTGAATGGAGCCTGAAACGCCGTACAGGCTCTGCTGTGATTGCTTTTATTATTATTATACAGAATTTATATAGCGCCAACAGTTTGCACAGCGCTTTACAACATGAAGGCAGACATTACAGTGTACATTACAATTTGGTATCAGAGAGCCCGGCTCGTTAGAGCTTACAATCTAAAAAAGAAGGGTCAATTGATACAAAAGGTAATAGCTGTGGGGGATGAGCTGATGGAGGGAGTATTAGTTAGAAGCCGGATAGGATTCTTTGAAGAGAAGGGTTTTCAGGGATCGTCTGAAGATGGACAGATCAGGGGACAGCCTGACAGATTGGGGTAGGGAGTTCATATAGACAACCACTAGTACTTTGATTCCTTAGAAGATCAGGGACAGCATTGCAGTCTGAATGTCTAATTATTTCTACCAGAGAGGAAGTCTACAATCCGCCAGTTGTCACCGGAACAGGAGGTAAAGGGCAATGTCCCCGCGGGGGACACCTGTGCCGGTGAGAGTTGTCAGAGGTGAGATTTCTCTATTCTTTCAGGATAGTTCTATTATTTATTATTATTATTATTATTATTATTATACAGGATTTATATTATTATAATTAATAATATCCTGTATGATAATAATATATAAATCCTGTATAATGATAATAATAAATAATAGTCTATAAATCCTGTATAATGATAATATTAAATAATAATAGTCTATAAATCCTGTATTATAATAATAATAGAAATATAAATTATGTACAATAATATATATAAATCCTGTATAATAATAATAATAATATATAACTCCTGTATTATAATAATAGTAAAATATATAAATCCTGTATAATAATATATCAATTCTGGATTATAATAATATTATTAATAAAAATAATAATAATCAGGATTTATATATTATTATTATTATTATATAGGATTTATATATTATATTTCTATTAGTATTATACAGGATTTATATTATTATTAATAATAATAATAATAAAATATATAAATTCTGTACAATAATAATTATATATAAATCCTGTATGATATATAAATCCTGTATTATAATAATAATAAAATATATAAATCCTGTATTATTATAATGATATATAAATAATAATAATAATATATACAGGATTTATATATTGTTATATCGGATTTATATATTTGTATTAGTATTATACAGGATTTATATATTATTAATAATAATATAAATCCTGTATAATAATACTAAATAATAATAGTATATAAATCTTGTATAATAATAAGAATAATAAGATTAACAATATAAAAATTCTGTATAATCACAATTATATATAAATTCTGTATACTAATTATATATAAATCCTTTATGATAATATAAATCCTGTATTATACAAATACTAATAATAGTATATAAATACTGTATTATAATTAATATATAAATCCTGTATAAAATATATAGATCCTGAATAATAATAATATTTTTTTATACAGTATTTATATATTATTATTATTATACAGGATTTATAAACTATTATTATATTACATTTATATATATTATCATACAGGATTTATATTCATAATATTATTATACAGGATTTAGATCATTGTTACACAGAATTTATATATTATTACTATTATTAATATACAGGATTTAACTATAAAATACAATTCAATACAGGAAGAATCTGAGGGTTCTGCTCACTAGAGCTTACAATCTAAAATGTCTATAGCAGGAAAGTAATGCATCTGATACCTTCAATTTGCCAGCTGAAGTTTAATCTGCTGATATTTTGACTTTGACCCCCCCCCCCCATCAACATGTTAATGATACTTTTGAATAAAACCTTTCCATTTTCTTTAAACCCCCCCCACCCCCCAACACTTCCCAACTTTCTGAGATGGGAACGAGGGACGACTATTAACAAAAGTATGAAGGCATAGGACACGCCCCCTTAAATGAGAATTATACCAAAAATGTTTTAATTATTTTGGATTTTGAAATTTACTATGTAGCAATGTAGAAATTTGATGAAAGATTTAGCTCTGGAAAATACTTTTTGAAAGATAAAAAGTGCTTCAGACCAAAATGAGGGACAAATGAGGAGGAAAGAGGGACATTGCTCCCAATCAGGGACAGTGTAGCCATGCATACCTTTTTTTTTTTTTTTTTTTTTTTTTTTTTTTTTTATTAATCCCTGTCAGAGATGGGCCGTTGTTTGGCAGCCTAACTGAAGTACTTAGACCCCCGAAACGCGTTGGGTATTTCTTGAATTGTACCCCTGGCCTTTAATGGAACAAAGTTGTATCTGGACCTCTTGGCCGTGGTGTGGTGCTTAAATTTTAACCCTTCTTAATGGGCGGGTGTCCATCTGGAGGAGTGGGCGTTCCTAGACAGGCTGTATTTGCATAGGTAACGCCCACATGTGATGCTGAGCCTCTGATTAAAAGAAATTAAGTCCAATGAGTGAAAGGGGCGGGGCCAGGGACAGCCAGGCTAAGGGATGAAAGTGCTGGACGTCCTCCAGCCAGGAAATGGGGGCGGGGCTCCATCTGACTTGCTGCAGCTTCCAATGCAAAGTGTGAGAAGCTCACAGTGTGCGGTGAAATCCGAGTGTGAAAGCCCTTCAGAGAATTCTGTGTTCATTACTTAATCCGTCTCTACAGAACAGAAAACTTCATCTTCTCTTTTTATGTTCCTTCAGGTCCCGCCCCTGAGAAATCAAGACATGGGATCGACGCCAAAGGTGAACCAATCACATCCGTCCTTTATAATAATGACTGTTTGGTCCAGAATTATCCACTTGCTGACCCGGCCTTTTCTGGCACTTTTTGTTTTCAAGTAAAAATCTGTATTTTTTGCTAGAAAACTATATATATATATATATATATATATATATATATATATATATATATATATATATATATATATATATATATATATATTTATTTTTTATTTTTTTTAAACCAGAGACCCTAGAGAATAAAATGGCGATAATTGTAATTTTTTTATGTCACACGGTATTTGCTCAACGGTTTTGCAAATGCAATTTTTTGGGGAAAAAATACACTTTAATGAATAATAAAAAAAAAAAAAACACAATAGTTACCCCAATATTTTTTTTTTTTTTTAATTTTTTTTTTGTATGATGTGAAAGATTATGTTACGCCAAGTAAATAGGCAATTTTTGTTTATAAGTTTAAATCTGTATTTTTTGCTAGAAAAAATAATTAGAACCCTCAAAAATTATATATATATCTATTGATTATATATATTATAATTTTTTTTTTTAGACCCTAGGGAACAAAATGGCGATTGTTTTTTTATTTTTTGTTTTTTTTTATGTCACATGGTATTTGTGCAGCAGTTTTGCAAAAGCAATTTTTTATTTTTTTTATACTGAATTTTAATGCAGTGATATCACTATGGAGCAAAATCTCTGAGGAACGTTTCCAACACCTTGTTGTATTTATGCCACCAAGAATGAAGGCCAAAGGGGGTCCAACCCGCTACTAGCACGTTGGACCTAATACAGGGGGTCTAACCCACTACTAGCAAGGTGGATATAAAAAAGTGGCTGGCGTGTGTGTGCGTATATATATATATATATCTATATATATATATATATATATATATATATATATATATATATATATATATATATATATATATACAATCTATATCTACATACACACACAAACAATGTGAAAATGTAGTCAGTAGGGCAGAGGTTGGGGGTCAGTAGTTATTTTAGTTTTGCATTACTTTTTACAATTATATTTATTTGTTTGTTTGTTTTTTTACATTTTTTTTTTTTTTTTAAAGAGCTTTGGGGGAATCTGTGCTCCACGGGGTGATTAGGGAGTGCCCAGGCACACCCGGCACACACCTATACATGTACCACTCAAAGGGGTGCTTACACTGATTGGCTTTTATTGATTTATGGAAAACCTTTATCCCAAAATCAGCAAAACTGTTATGCCGCGTCCACGCGGAAAATGTGCGATGGGAGCTTGTTGAAATTCTGACCGTGCGTGGGGCTCCATCGGGCATTTTCCGTCGGAATATCCGAAAAACAAAATTTAGAGATCTGGATCTCAATTTTTCCGACAACAAAATCCGTTATGTCGGAAATTCCGATCGTGTGCACACAATTCCGACGCACAAAATTCCACGCGCGCTCGGAATGGAGCAGAAGAGCCGCACCGGGTATTGAACTTCATTTTTCTCGGCTCGCCGTTCGTGTTGTACGTCACCGGCGTTCTTGACGTTCGAAATTTCCCGACAAGATTTGTGTGAGCCAACATCCGTCAGAGAAAATCCATGGATTATGTTGTCGGAATGTGCGATCGCGTGTACTCGGCATTACTGTAACTACTTATAAAGTGTATACTTTGGTTTCAATGTGTTAGTGTATCTAAATCTGCTAGTCCATCTACCACTTCCCTCCCCCCAGACTGTGACAATGCTGCTGTCCAAAGGTGGGGGGAGTCTGTGCTCCTTCATCCCAGAATGCGGGGGGGGGCGCTCTAATACAGGAGCTGTGTTACTGGTCAGATTACCTAGAATAGCCCACAAAAAGAAAAGTAGTAAGATGTCATAAAGCAAAATATTTTATTATTGATGACAATCAGATCTCTGGACTCCTTTCTCTTCTTCCAGAGGTGAAGATCCAGAGGAGCTCAGCACACGCCCTCATCAATCGCCACAAGAGGGCCTACGACTATTATGAGAGGTAAGTGTCCACCATAGAGAGGACAGATCACCGCTGGAGGACTCGGCTCCTCCCTCTATAACTCTCCTCTCCTGAAATACTCTGCTGGAGGACTCTGCCCCTTCCTCTATAACTCTCCTCTCCTTAAATACTCTGCACTGCTGGGGGTCTCTGCTCCTTTCTCCAGAACTCTCCTCTCCTGAAATACTCTGCACTGCTGGAGGACTCTGCTCCTTCCTCTATAACTCTCCTCTCCTGAAATACTCTGCTGGAGGACTCTGCCCCTTCCTCTATAACTCTCCTCTCCTGAAATACTCTGCTGAAAGACTCTGCTCCTCCCTCTATAACTCTCTTCTCCTGAAATACTCTTCACTACTGGAGGACTCTGGCCCTTCCTCTATAACTCTCCTCTCCTGAAATACTCTGCACTGCTGGAGGACTTTGCTCCTCCCTCTATAACTCTCCTCTCCTGAAATACTCTGCACTGCTGGAGGACTCTGCTCCTTCCTCTATAACACTCCTCTCCTGAAATACTCTGCACTTCTGGAGGATTCTGCTCCTTCCTCTATAACTCTCCTCTCCTGAAATACTCTGCTGGAGGACTCTGCCCCTTCCTCTATAACTCTCCTCTCCTGAAATACTCTGCTGAAGGACTCTGCTCCTCCCTCTATAACTCTCTTCTCCTGAAATACTCTTCACTACTGGAGGACTCTGGCCCTTCCTCTATAACTCTCCTCTCCTCTCCTGAAATACTCTGCTCTGCTGGAGGACTCTGCTCCTTCCTCTATAACTCTCCTCTCCTCTCCTGAAATACTCTGCTCTGCTGGAGGACTCTGCTCCTTCCTCTATAACTCTCCTCTCCTCTGAAATGCTTCTGAGGTCCTTCCCAGGTGCTTCATTTTGACCATCTTTCTAAATTCAAGTTTAGAAAAGAATAGAATAAAATAGCAAAAAATAGAATATATTTAAGTAGAAAATAGAAAATAAAAAAGAAAAGAAAAGATTTGAATGCATCAGAACTCCAGAAAAATATCTACAATGCCCATTTTGAAGGCTTATATGGAGGTAATTGGCCATAAAAGGGGTATGGAGGTCCGGGTACTGCCCTGGGGGGACATGTATCAATGCGCACACATTTAAAAAAAAAAACATTTTTAAAGAAGCAGTGATTTTTAATAATGCTTAAAGTAAAAACAATAACAATTAAAAATACCTTTAAATATCATACCTGGGGGGGGAGGGGTCCCCTTTAGACTGCCTGTAAAGTGGCACATCTGTACCATGTATAGAACCTGCTGCAGCAAAACTGACATTTATAAAGAAAAAACATGACATTTAAATTGACTTGTGGTTGCAAGTTATTTCCAGCAATACAAAAAAAAAACAAAAAAATTTACGAGTATGGGGTACGTTGTACAGGTGACAGGAGTTTTTGACAATTCCTTTATTAAAAAATAAAAAAATAGTGTCCCCTGATGTAGATCCATCGTCAATCATGCCGCCCGTACCATCAGAAAAAGAAGAAAAAAAAGCTCCGCCCGTGACATTGTTTTTTTTAACTTAACCGGTTCCCGGCCAGCGCACGTCGGCAGAATGGCACGGGCAGGCATATTGGCGTACAGGTACGTCCAATCTTTAATGCCGCCCTGCCATCGCGAGCGTGCTGGTCAGGACCCCCGTGAGTCCGGTCGCAGGTCCCGCGGACTCGATCGCTGTGGGCACACCCGCGATCGTCTCACAGGGCGGCTGAACGGAGAGATGCCATTGTAAACAGCATTTCCCCGTTCTGCCTAGCAACAAGTGACGCTGATCTCTGCTCCATGTGATTGGAGCAGAGATCAGTGTTCACTAAATGAAAGCCCAACCCCCCCACAGTTAGTAACACGCCCCTAGGAACACTTAACCCCTACACTGCCACCCACTGGTTAACCCCTTCACTGCCAGTGTCATTTACACAGGAATCACTGCATTTATACAGCACTGATCGCTGTATAAATGACAATGGTCCCAAAAATGTGTCAAAAACGTCCGATGCGTCCGCCATAATGTCGCAGTCACGATAAAAATTGCTGATCGCCGCCATTACTAGTAAAAAAATTATTAATAAAAATGCCATAAAACTATCCCCTATTTTGTAAACGCTATAACTTTTGCGCAAACCAATCAATATTCGCTTATTGCGATTTTTTTTTTTTTTTTACCAAAAATATGTAGAAGAATACGTATCGGCCTAAACTGAGGGAAAAATATTTTTTTATATATTTTTGGGGATATTTATTATAACAAAAAGTAAAAAATAATGCGTTTTTTTTTCAAAATTGTCGCTCTATTTTTGTTTATAGCGCAAAAAATAAAAACCGCAGAGGTGATCAAATACCACCAAAAGAAAGCTCTATTTGTGGGGAAAAAAAGACGCCAATTTTGTTTGGGAGCCACTTCGCACGGCCGCTCAATTGTCAATTAAAGCGACGCAGTGCCGAATGGCAAAAAGTGGTCTGGTCTTTGGCCAGCAAAATGGTCCGGGGGCTGAAAGTGGTTAAAGTGGTGTTCCACACACACGAAAAAAAATATGTTTAAAATTCCTAAAAAGAAAAACAAATTTGGAAAATATTTTTTTTTTAACTCGCCTCTAAATGCCTGTTGCTAGGGGGTCCCTCGTAGTCTGCCTCCTTCAGTGCCTGGGCTCCTAACATCACTTCCACTCAGCGCAGGAAGGGCTCAGCTCCGCCCCCTCCCTCCTGTCAGTCATCTGGGACATGTGACAGGTCCCAGATGACTGCGCGGCCAATCACGGCTGAGCAGTGCCACTCACGCATGTGCAGTGGATGCCCGGCTGTGAAGCCACAGCCGGGTGCCCACTAGGGTTGCCACCTTTTTCTTCAAGCCAAACCCGAACACTTTTGCAACACAGGGAATTTTTTAATTTATTTTTTTCTGTAAACACTATAGGATTATTAAAGACCTGGGGTACATTTGGGTGCCCAAGGAGAGTAGTAATGTAATGCAAAGAGTGCGCCTTGGCACACGGTGGCTGTGGCCAAATCACTCAGCCACAGCCTGGTCTGAATAATGTGTCCGGGTTTCAGGTGGACTGAAACCCGAACACATGATTCAAAACCCGAACTGTCCGGGTGAATCCTGGACAGGTGGCAACCCTAGTGCCCACAGTTGCAATGCCGGTGCCACTGAGAGGAGGGGGGATGAGCTATTAAAAGTTAGCAGCTGCAGTATTTGTAGCTGCTGACTTTTAAAAAAATTTTTTTTTTTTTTTTTAAGGGAAACTCCTCTTTAACCCTTTCCCGCCGAGCGTACGCACATCTGCGTACTCGGCTTCCGGGGGTTATACCGGGATGATGCCCGCACCTGCAGGCATCATCCCGGTACCGATTTTTACAGCAGGCGATTGGCTATCCAGGCATAACAACCGATGCGGCTAAAAGCCGCTCGGCTGTTATGCCGGAGGAACGGGAGGGGACGCCCCCCCCTCCCGCCGCCTCTCGCCGCTGTTACCGGTGCTCCCGCTCGATCGGGAGCACCGATTAAAGATCCGTCGGCTCTGGCTGCTGGGGAGGAACTGGAACGAAGCCGTAATCGGCTTCGTTCCAGTCTCCTCATCGTAAACACGGAAGCGACGTCATGACGTCACTTCCCGTTTACTCGGCTGCCAATGGCGCCGGTTTTAAAAAAATATCCGGTATTCAGAATCGCCGTTTTCGCCGATCTGAATACATTGAAGTGTAAAGGAGGGGTGGGGGGTCTTTTAGACCCCCGATCCCTCCATAAAGAGGACCTGTCACCGCCTATTACTGTCACAAGGGATGTTTACATTCCTTGTGACAGCAATAAAAGTGATCAAATTTTTTTTTTTTTTTTTAAACAATTTAGTCATTTAAAAATAAATAAAATAAATAAAAAAATAAAAAAAAAAATTTCAAAGCGCCCGCCGTCCCCGCGAGCTCGCGAAGCAAAGAAAACGCATGCGGAAGTCGCGCCCGCGTACGTAAACGGTGTTCAAGTCACACATGTGAGGTATCGCCGCGATCGTCAGAGCGAGAGCAATAATTCTAGCAGTAGACCTCCTCTGTAACGCTAACCTGGTAACCGTAAAAAATGTTTAAAGCGTCGCCTATTGAGATTTTTAGGTACCGTACTTTGTCGTCAATCTACAAGTGCGCGCAATTATAAAGTGTGACATGTTTGGTATCTATTTACTCGGCGTAATATTATCTTTCACATTTCGCAAAAAAATTGGGCTAATTTTACTGTTTTGTTTTTTTTTTATTCATGAAAGTGTCCCTTTTCCCAAAAAGTTGCGTTTAAAACACCACTGCGCAAATACCGTGTGACATAAAATATTGCAACAATCGCCGTTTTATTCTCTAGAGCCTCTGCTAAAAAAATATATATAATGTTTGGGGGTTCCAAGTAATTTTCTAGCAAAAAATATGGATTTTAACTTGTAAACACCAAATTCCAAAAATAGGCTTAGTCATGAAAGGGTTAACAAGGAATTGTCAAAAACTGTGAGCGTGTTTTTTTTTTTTTCTTTTTACCACTTTTTTTTTTTGGTGAATGGGTAGGGGTACAATGTACCCAATACTCATTTACATGGGGGGGGGCAGGATCTGGGATTCCCCTTGTTAAAGGGGGCTTCCAGATTCCGAAAAGCCCCCCTACCCGCAGACCCCCGCAACCATCGGCCAGGGTTGTGGAGAAGAGGCCCTTGTTCCCATCAATATGTGGACAAGGTGCTTTGGTGTGAGGGGGAGGAGCCCGATGAGGGGGGTTTGGCCCCCCCACCCAAAGGCACTCCCTCATGTTGAATGCATGTGGCCTGGTATGGTTCAAGGGAGGGCTGCTAGTCTTCCCCCCCCCCCTTCCCTTTTCCTGGCCTGCCAGGCTGCATGCCCAGATAAGGGTCTGGATTGGGGGGGGGGGGGGGGGCACGTTTTTTTTTTTTCCTCACAATTTTATATTGCCGGCAACGTTTTTCTTTTCATTCAGCTGTCAGCGGGGATGCCCGTGGACAGCAGGTGACTTATTCGTTGTTAAGAATGCAGCGGCCGGCTTCCCGGGCCCCGCTCCTTGACAATCAGCTATTCACACTGCCGTGATTGGGTAACGCTTTGCAAGCTTGAATAGAATAAAAAAGAGAGAATATAGCTGTCTTGCAAAATTCTAATTTCAAAAAGAATACAATAGAATGAAAGAGACTAAAATATAAAATAATAGAAAAGAGTAGAAAAAAAAATAGAATAGATATGAAAAAGTATGGAATAAAATAGAATATACCCGTCTTCCAAAATTTGAATTTCTAAAAGAATACAATAGAATAAAAGAGAATAGAATATAAAATAATAGAAAAGAATAGAAAAAAAATAGAATAGATTTAAAAAGTATAGAATAAAATAGAAAGAATATAGCCATCTTCCAAAATTCGAATTTCTAAAAGAATGCAATAGAATAAAAGAGAATAGAATATAAAATAATAGAAAAAAAAATAGAATAGATTTAAAAAGTATAGAATAAAATAGAAAGAATATAGCCATCTTCCAAAATTCGAATTTCTAAAAGAATGCAATAGAATAAAAGAGAATAGAATATAAAATAATAGAAAAAAAATAGAATAGATTTAAAAAGTATAGAATAAAATAGAATATAGCCATCTTCCAAAATTCAAATTTCTAAAAGAATGCAATAGAATAAAAGAGAATAGAATATAAAATAATAGAAAAAAAATAGAATAGATTTAAAAAGTATAGAATATAGCCATCTTCCAAAATTCAAATTTCTAAAACAATGCAATAGAATAAAAGACAATAGAATATAAAATAATAGAAAAAAAATTGAATAGATTTAAAAAGTATAGAATAAAATAGAATATAGCCATCTTCCAAAATTCTAATTTCTAAAAGAATGCAATAGAATAAAAGAGAATAGAATATAAAATAATAGAAAAAAATTTGAATACATTTTAAAAGTATAGAATAAAATAGAATATAGCCGTCTTCCAAAATTCAAATTTCTAAAAGAATACAATAGAATAAAAGAGAATAGAGTATAAAATAATAAAATTAGATTTGAATAGAATAAAAAATAAAAAAAATAATGGAATAGAAAAAAAATATATAAAAGAATTAAATAAAATAGAAAGAATAGAACCATCTTTTTGAATTTAGAAGAGAATAGAACCAGCTATTCTTCACGATGAATTCAAATCGATTCAATATGTTTTATTTAAATACTTTAATACTGCATTGGAAAAAATGTAAATCCGGTTGAAAACGAATAAAAAAAAATGAAATTAATAACCTAAAAAAAAAAATCCAATGTTTTGTTGTGCGGTTCCTGCCCTGATGCTCTCTGGTGCCCCCTCCTGTCCAGGTTCTATCCTCGTATAAAGCCCCCCATGGAGGTGAAGAAGGAGCAGTGTGAGAATTATTGGCCGTGTGATCAGCTCTCTGAATGGGTCGGCTTCCACCAGGCCTACCAGACCTACTTCGGACGGGTGTGAGGAGCGGCGAGATGAGGACAGCCCCACCCACTGCGCCAACAATGCACCTCCTCCTCCTTCTTCTTCTTCTTCTTCTTCTTCTTCCGAGACTTCCAACCAAGGGCGGACAATGTGGCTTTCTCATTATCAGCTTTTATTATTTCCTGCTCAGCCGACGCCCGGCTCCGACTCCCGACTTCCGACTCCGGACACCTCCAAAGAATGAAATGTCTCCGCACAAACAGAGAAAAAATAAATGTTTTTTGCTGCCTAATAACGTTTTTTTTTCATTAATCTGCTTATAATTCACCTTCCACATCCCCATCAAAATGCTAATGACATTTATAAATAAAGCTTTTCCTATTTTCATTACCTACCTTCTTTTACAGCCAGTGATGTCATCGCTGGGTGGGTCTCTAGGCTTCTCTATCTGGGATGATGCTGGTGGGAGGGGCTGGAAGTGTTAAGGTGCAATCCATTGGCCTGTGAGTTAGCACACGCATATTAATCTGCATCACGGCACCGGGCTCAAGAGCGTCACATTCACACCGCACACCAGACGTGCGCTGCCGAAAAAATGTGTTTGGGCTTTTTTTTTTTTGGGGGGGTCATTCGATATGATCGCAATTCATAAATATTAAAATGAGAACAAAAATTCTAAATAATAACTAACTAATAATAACGAATTATTAAATTGGAATTTAATTGGAAATTTTTGGAATTGGAATTTCTATTGGAATTTATTGGAATATTGGAATTTCCTTTAAAATTTGGCTGTTGACGAACATAATGAATACGAATTTATCCAAAGTTACGAACTATCCAAAATAACGAATGCCGCATCTAAACAAAATGGAATGTATAGAATTAATAACAACAATAATAACGTTTTATTATTATTTATTATTGTAATTTATTATTATTAATTTGTTACGTTCCATTTGTTTAAATGCAACATTCGTTATTTCGGATAAATTCGTATTACTAACGTTCACTAACAGATAAATTGGAAAGGAAATTCCAATACCTATAATTTGATAGTTCGTTATTGTTAGTTAGTTATTATTTAGAATATTCGGATTTTTTCTTTCTCATTTTCAAATTTATGAATTGCTATAATATAATAGTTAGTTAGTTATTTCAGATTTTAAAATTTTCGGGTTTTTGGATCTACGGATTTTCGAATTCTTAAATTTTAGGTATTTTCGATTTTCGAATATTCAAATTTTACGAATATTCGCAAAAACTTGTTAAGTTTTCGTTAATTCTGATGTTACCTGAATTAACAAAATTTGTCACTAAACTAATTGCACATGTTCTACGGCACACCAGATGAAAATATTCACATGACCTGCATGGGTGACGCAACTCACGGTATGTGCGACGACTTGGCGCGCTGAAGTGTAGTTTGTTGGGCGACTCTACTGTGCAACGCGGAGCGCCACAACACAATATATTTATTGAAAATAACCAAATGTGCTTGTATCAGGTGTTGAGCCATAAAACAGGGCCATAAAAACTATGAGCATAATCAATAGCTAATCTAAACAATATTAAAATAATATATAAAAATTCACCAAAAAAGTATTAATCCACAGAAATAAATATCATAATAAATATCATACAAAAAAAAGAGAATATAATAGTTATATTAATAATTGAAATGAATAATAATAATTGAAATTAATGATTGTAATATTAATTGTAAATAAAAAAATGAATTTTAATTTAAAGCCTATTTGGTCTATTTAATAGAGGGTTCATTTTTCTAGTATCAACTATATATATATATATATATATATATATATATATATATATATATATATATCCTATTATCTAAACAATAACATAATATAAGCATATTAATAAATCATTTTGAAAAATCCACCAACAAGGATAAATACACACACAAAATATATATATCATAGTTATTATAAAGAATTCATTATAAACAAAAAAAAAAAAAATGCTGAATTCAAATTTATGTGGTTAATAGGGATTAATATTTCTAGTATCATTCATATACTGTATATCTTAATATTCTATTTTAATAGCCAAAAAATAGTAAAATAATATAAAATCCACAAACAAGAATAAAGATACATAAATAAATGATAAAGAACGCAGAGAATATAAAAATAATTAACTGTAAGCAAAAAAAAAAAAAAAAAGCAGTTAAAAAGTAGCACCAAAAATAATTTTAAAGAATGCACAGAAAAAAAAAATGAAATAGGGAATTATACATGAAAGTTTATTAGATCTATATAAAGGTTTATTATTTCTAGTGTCATCTATATATATATATAAAACATATTTAATTTCTAATTTGTCAGACCCCCCTCTCTACAGCGTGGTGGGGTGGGGGCGGGGGATAATAGTACCAAACTATCAGAAGACAGACAAATCAATAAATATGAATATATCAATAAATATAATAATTGTTTGGGGGGGGGCGCTGGTCTGGTGACAGGGACTCGCACAATAATCTGAACTCTTCCACCAGTTCTTATCAGCTAAATGAAAGCACCAATATGGTACCTGTAGAGTTGGGTGTACAAAGATGGCCGGACTGTTGTAGAACTCCAGTGTCCGCTCATGAGGAGCCATATTTTTGGAGTCCGCTGAACAAACGTGAGGGTGCGCGTCCTCTAGTGGGCGGCAAGACCTTCTGACGCCGGAAGTGGATGTCTGATGACCCGGAAACGGAAGTGCGGTGTAAAGAGTGCAGTATTGATGGTGGAGAGAGCGGGGGAGACGAAGCAGAGGTAGCCGGAGAGGTGAGCGAGGGGGCTGGAGGACTACAACGTCCAGCGGGAATCGTGTACAGTACACCGAGGGGGACTACAACTCCCAGCAGACACTGTATACAGTGCACCATGGAGGAACTACAACTCCCAGCAGACACTGTATACAGTGCACTATGGAGGAACTACAACTCTCAGCAGACAGTGTGCGTTTCCTTATATAAGGGGAGCTACACATCCCAGCATGTTCCTCCATTTACCTCTGTATTGGGAGGGCTATAATTCCCAGCAGGCATTGCAGCAGCTGTGACTTCTGATATGGGGGTCCTGTAGGCCATGGAGGGGGAGGGGGGGGGGTCTGGTTGTCAATTGTGTGCTCTGCTGATCTCCATTATAGGACATATGTGGTGTGTCGTCCTCACTGTGATATATGGTGGCTGAGCTCCCCGTGGGGGGGGGGGACGCTGAGCTCCCCGCAGTGGTGTCGGGGGGGGGGGGGACGCTGAGCTCCCCGCAGTGGTGTCGGAAGGGGGGGGGGGTACTGAACTCCCCGCAGTGGTGTCGGGGGGGGGGGACGCTGAGCTCCCCGCGGCAGTGTCGGGGGGGAGGGGGGCTGAGCTCCCCTCCCCGCGGTGGTGTCGGGGGGGAGGGGGGCTGAGCTCCCCTCCCCGCGGTGGTGTCGGGGGGGAGGGGGGCTGAGCTCCCCTCCCCGCGGTGGTGTCGGGGGGGGAGGGGGGCTGAGCTCCCCTCCCCGCGGTGGTGTCGGGGGGGGAGGGGGGCTGAGCTCCCCTCCCCGCGGTGGTGTCGGGGGGGGAGGGGGGCTGAGCTCCCCTCCCCGCGGTGGTGTCGGGGGGGGAGGGGGGCTGAGCTCCCCTCCCCGCGGTGGTGTCGGGGGGGGAGGGGGGCTGAGCTCCCCTCCCCGCGGTGGTGTCGGGGGGGGAGGGGGGGCTGAGCTCCCCTCCCCGCGGTGGTGTCGGGAGGGGGGGCGCTGATAAACGTCGGCAATTACAAATCCTGCAGCTGCTGACTTTTAGTATAAGGACACTTACCTGTCCAGGGCACCCCTGTATACACCTCTCCCGCTCCACCCCAAAGATGCTGCTTGCAGGACTTTTTTTTCTCGTCCCGCGAGCGCAGCGCCCCGGTGTGGAGGGACTAGGGAGGCAGGAGAGGCGCTTTACAGGCCCTATTTTTTTTTTTTTCACTAAAACGCCTGAAAAGCGCCTCAGTATGAAAGAGGTCTAAGGGAGACAGGAAGTGAAGCCTTCCATCTTGACAACCCGTTTCCCGCTGCGCATGCGCTTTCTGAATGGCGCCGCTGTCTCCTGGGCCAGAGAGGAGGAGGGGCTAGAAATGTAACAGATTGCCGTGATCGTTGTGCGATGACAGGTATCCGCCCCTTGGGGTGCAAATAAAAGGAGCTTTCCCGTGTGGGTGGAGCTTCAGTTTAATATTTACACTATATTGGGCCCCTTTCACACCGCCGCAACCTGAAAGTGACGCGACTTTCATGCGATTTCGGGGGAATGCCTCTGTATACTCGAGATCTTTGGACCTCAACTCGCATTAAAGTCAGACCAAAGTAGTACATGGATGGGACTACTTTGAATTTGATGCGACAGATATGAATGGTTTTCATTGGGAATTTTGGGGTTCAGCTTTGTGTTGTGACTTTGAACCCCCAAATCACAGGACAAGTCGCACAAGTGTGAAAGGGGCCTTACCAAAAGTATTGGGACGCCTGCCTTTACACGCACATGAACTTTAATCACCACCCAGTCTTAGTCCGGAGAGTTCAATATTGAGTTGGCCCTTTGCAGCTAAAACAGCTTCACCTCTTCTGGGAAGTCCGTCCACAAGGTTTAGGAGGGTGTCTATGGGGACGTTTGACCATTCTTCCAGAAGAGCGTTTGGAAGGTCAGGCGCTGATGTTGGATGAGAAGGCCTGGCTCGCTCTAATTCATCCCAAAGGTGTTCTATGGGGGTTGAGGTCAGGAGTCTGTGCAGTCCAGTCAAGTTCCTCCACCCCAAACTCGCTCATCCATGTCTTTATGGACCTTGCTTTGTGCACTGGTCCAAATCATTTGGTGGGGGGAGGGGTTTATTGTGTGGGGTTGTTTTTCAGGGGTGGGGGGAGGCCCCTTAGTTCCAGTGAAGGGGAACTCTTAAAGTGATTGTAAAGGTAAATTATAAAATAACAAACACATCATACTTCCGCTGTGCAGCTCGTTTTGCACAGAGTGGCCCCCGAACATCCTCTTCTGGGCTCCTCCGCACATCTGATAACCCTCCTCGGAGATTCGCTTCCCCTGAGGGAGTTACCCTGCGGGTGCGTCCATAGAGGCCGAATGCTGGACTTTGCCCCACCTCCCGTGTCATTGGATTTGATTGACAGCAGCTGGAGCCAATGCCTGCGCTGCTATCAATCTATCCAATCAAGAGCCGAGAATCCCAGGCAGAGGGACCCCTCGCTGGGTCAAGTTTGAGGGTTCAGGAAAGTAAAACGGAGGGGGGGGGGGGGGGCAGTGGTCACTGCCAGGTGTATTTCCACCTTAATGCATAGGATGCACGAACGTTAACAACCCCTTTAAGGCGTCGGCACACCAAGAGATTTTGGACAATTTGATGCTCCCAACTTTGTGGGGACAGTTTGGGGACTGCCCCTTCCTGTCCCAACGTGACTGTTATATGTGGACAAAAAGTGGCATAAAAAGCTGGCTCTGGAAGGGGTTAAAGCAAGGGGTAGCCAACCTGGGGGGCCCTCCAGCTGTTGCAGAACTACAAGTTCCATCATGCCGTTGGGAGTCATTGTAACTGCCAGCCTTGCAATGCCTCATGGGAAATTTAGTTCCACAACAGCTGGAGGGCTCCCAGGTTTCCAACCCCCGGGTTAAAGTCATACATTCTTCCACCACAATAAATATTACATTATAATGAAGGAAGGAGGTTCCATTTCTGAGTCCCCGAGTGTTTTCTTCTCCCACATCGCCATTTTTAATCCCAGGAATATCAGAACTTCCACAGAAGCTGGAGGGGGGGGGGGGTTGTCGGTGTCCTGGAGGGGGGGGGGGTTGTCGGTGTCCTGGAGGGGGGGGGGGTTGTCGGTGTCCTGGAGGGGGGGGGGGTTGTCGGTGTTCTGGAGGGGGGGGGGGGTTGTCGGTGTCCTGGAGGGGGGGGGGGTTGTCGGTGTCCTGGAGGGGGGGGGGGGGGTTGTCGGTGTCCTGGAGGGGGTTGTCGGTGTCCTGGAGGGGGGGGGGTTGTCGGTGTCCTGGAGGGGGGGGGGGTTGTCGGTGTCCTGGAGGGGGGGGGGGTTGTCGGTGTCCTGGAGGGGGGGGGGGTTGTCGGTGTCCTGGAGGGGGGGGGGGTTGTCGGTGTCCTGGAGGGGGGGGGGGGTTGTCGGTGTCCTGGAGGGGGGGGGGGGTTGTCGGTGTCCTGGAGGGGGGGGGGGGTTGTCGGTGTCCTGGAGGGGGGGGGGTTGTCGGTGTCCTGGAGGGGGGGGGGGGTTGTCGGTGTCCTGGAGGGGGGGGGGGTTGTCGGTGTCCTGGAGGGGGTTGTCGGAGTCCTGGAGGGGGGGGGGTTGTCGGTGTCCTGGAGGGGGGGGGGGGTTGTCGGTGTCCTGGAGGGGGGGGGGGTTGTCGGTGTCCTGGAGGGGGTTGTCGGAGTCCTGGAGGGGGGGGGGTTGTCGGAGTCCTGGAGGGGGGGGGGGGTTGTCGGTGTCCTGGAGGGGGGGGGGGGTTGTCGGTGTCCTGGAGGGGGGGGGGGTTGTCGGTGTCCTGGAGGGGGGGGGGGGTTGTCGGTGTCCTGGAGGGGGGGGGGGGGTTGTCGGTGTCCTGGGGGGGGTTGTCGGTGTCCTGTGGGGGGGGTTGTTGGTGTCCGATGCTACATTACTGTCACCTAAGCAAGAAATCAGGAAATGAGCCGTTTACTAACCAAAAAACACCATTGAAATGTGTTTATGTAAAGGGGGAGGGGTAGCGAATGAGAAAAGGTTTAAATAAAGGTGATGAAAGTTCCTCTTCCTTTTTTTTTTTTTTAACATTTCATGATTTTCTTTTGTTATTTCAGGTTACCCTTTTATTTTATTTCTCGGTGGGGAGGTAGGAGAACTCGGGAGCCATGGGGCGGAGATCCACGTCTTCCACCAAGAGTGGGAAGTTCATGAACCCCACCGATCAAGCCCGTGAGTATTCCACCATCCGCCATTAGAGCCCCGCACTGGGACAGTCCGCCATTAGAGCCCCGCACTGGGACAGTCCGCCATTAGAGCCCCGCACTGGGACAGTCCGCCATTAGAGCCCCGCACTGGGACAGTCCGCCATTAGAGCCCCGCAGCCGGGACGGTCCGCCGTATAATTGCATTGGACATGGACAGAGGAGGGGACGTTTAATTTACTGGGGAGACTTGGGATTTTTTTTTTTAATGTGTGTGTAGGTGTGTGTGTGTGTGTGTGTGTTTATTGAGTTTTCACAATTCTACACACAAAATAAAACTTACCGAGTCCAAAAGGAAAAAACAAAAATGCCAACAATGAACTTGGCAGGGGGTAGAGGGGAAGTTTTACTAGGAAGGTGAATTTGACCTTTAAAAATGGCAGATATAAAAGAATTGAAAATAACTTTACAGAGACAGAAACCCGGGAAAGTGTTTAGATTGGATGTACGATATCTAAATCTGATTGGCAGAGGATGGGGGAGTCGGGGGAGATTTGTGTGTGTCCTGTATATGATTCTCCATCTGTACTGACTGCTATGTTGTGTTCTGTGCAGGAAAGGAGGCCAGGAAGAGAGAGCTGAAGAAGGTAAGACCTCCGACCTCCCGCGTGCTCCCACGCTGCCCACCTCCCGCGTGCTCCCACGCTGCCCACCTCCCGCGTGCTCCCACGCTGCCCACCTCGTCTTGTATGGGGGGATAATGGAGCCCCCCACTCCTCATCTTGTATGGGGGGGGATAATGGAGCCCCCCTCTCCTCGTCTTGTATGGGGGGGATAATGGAGCCCCCCTCTCCTCGTCTTGTATGGGGGGGATAATGGAGCCCCCCTCTCCTCGTCTTGTATGGGGGGATAATGGAGCCCCCCTCTCCTCGTCTTGTATGGGGGGGATAATGGAGCCCCCCTCTCCTCGTCTTGTATGGGGGGGGATAATGGAGCCCCCCTCTCCTCGTCTTGTATGGGGGGGGATAATGGAGCCCCCCTCTCCTCGTCTTGTATGGGGGGGATAATGGAGCCCCCCTCTCCTCGTCTTGTATGGGGGGGATAATGGAGCCCCCCTCTCCTCGTCTTGTATGGGGGGGATAATGGAGCCCCCCTCTCCTCGTCTTGTATGGGGGGGATAATGGAGCCCCCCTCTCCTCGTCTTGTATGGGGGGATAATGGAGCCCCCCTCTCCTCGTCTTGTATGGGGGGGGATAATGGAGCCCCCCTCTCCTCGTCTTGTATGGGGGGGATAATGGAGCCCCCCTCTCCTCGTCTTGTATGGGGGGGGATAATGGAGCCCCCCTCTCCTCGTCTTGTATGGGGGGGATAATGGAGCCCCCCTCTCCTCGTCTTGTATGGGGGGGGATAATGGAGCCCCCCTCTCCTCGTCTTGTATGGGGGGGATAATGGAGCCCCCCTCTCCTCGTCTTGTATGGGGGGGGGATAATGGAGCCCCCCTCTCCTCGTCTTGTATGGGGGGGGATAATGGAGCCCCCCTCTCCTCGTCTTGTATGGGGGGGATAATGGAGCCCCCCTCTCCTCGTCTTTTATGGGGGGGGATAATGGAGCCCCCTCTCCTCGTCTTGTATGGGGGGGGATAATGGAGCCCCTCTCTCCTCGTCTTGTATGGGGGGATAATGGAGCCCCACGTTGGGGGGGGGGGAGGGGGGGGGGATAAGAATCTACTACAATAACGGAGGTAGCAGATCCCCCGGGGGCCTGTCACTTAATGTCCTTCTCTATACCACCGGCTGTCCATTCGGGTGGAGATCAGCCTCCGGACTCCGTAGTCCCCGAGTTCTGCCTCACTGACCGGATCTCCATAAATGTTTTCCAGAACAAGAAGCAGAGAATGATGGTGAGGGCGGCGGTGCTGAAGATGAAAGATCCCAAACAGATCATCCGGGACATGGAGAAGCTGGACGAGATGGGTGAGATTATGGAAGCTTCCAGTAATGGAGAGATCTGTAAACCTCTATGGAGCCAATGCAGATCTCATTCATTTGATGTTTCCTCATTTCGATGACATAAACATTTCTTCATGAACTGGCACCTCTTCCTAATCCCGTATCGGGAATGCAGGTCTACAGATGTGCAGAGCTGACCTATCTATTCACACAGCAAACTGTTCATCTAAAATATCCCCAAACAGCACCTGCTTCTAATCGGATGCAGACACTGTTCTCGTTTTCAAAAAAAAAATCTATTTGGTACCTGCCACGTTCCCTAGGCCAGGTGTATGTGGGGGAGGGGACAGGAACATGTAGTGGAGGAAACATATTAGGGCCATGTGAGGAGTGTACATGGTCAGGTGGGGGAGGGGACAGAGCCGGGTAGGAGAGGGAGCATACTAGGGCCATATGGGGAGGGCAGAGGGTCAGGTGTGGGAGGTAACTATACCTAGACTAGGTGGGGGAGGGCACAGGACTGAGTAGGGGAGGGAACATACCAGGGGCATGTGGGGGAGGGCACGTAGTCAGGTGTGGGAGGTAGCATACCTAGGCTAGGTGGGGGAGGAGACTAGGCCAGATAGGGCAGGGAACATACTAGGGCCATGTGGGGGAGGGCATATGGTCAGGTGTGGGAGGTAACATACCTAGACTAGGTGGGGGAGGGGAAGGGGAGGGAACAAACTAGGGCCATATGGGGAGGGCAGAGGGTCAGGTGTGGGAGGTAACTATGCCTAGACTAGGTGGGGGAGGGCACAGGGCTGAGTAGGTGAGTAGGGGAGGGAACATACCAGGGGCATGTGGGGGAGGGCACGTAGTCAGGTGTGGGAGGTAACTATACCTAGACTAGGTGGGGGAGGGCACAGGGCTGAGTAGGGGAGAGAACATACCAGGGGCATGTGGGGGAGGGCACGTAGTCAGGTGTGGGAGGTAGCATACCTAGGCTAGGTGGGGGAGGGGACAGGGCCATGTGGGGTGTGCACAGGGTCAGGTGTGGGAGGTAACATACCTAGGCTAGGTGGGGGAGGAGACTAGGCCAGATAGGGCAGGGAACATACTAGGGCCATGTGGGGGAGGGCATATGGTCAGGTGTGGGAGGTAACATACCTAGACTAGGTGGGGAAGGGGAGGGAACAAACTAGGGCCATGTGGGGGGGGGGGGGGGGGCACATGGTCAGGTGTGGGTGGCAACAGACATAGGCTAGGTAGGGGAAGGGACAGGGCCAGGTAGGGGAGGGAACATACCAGGGCCATGTGGGGGAGGGCACATGGTCAGGGGTGGGAGGTAACATACCTAGACTAGGTGGGGGAGGGGACAGGTCCATGTGGGGTGTGCACAGGGTCAGGTGTGGGAGGTAACATATCTAGGCTAGGTGTGGGGGGGGGGGGGGGGGGGAGACTGGGCCAGGTAGGGCAGGGAACATACTAGGGCCATGTGGGGAGGGCACATGGTCAGGTGGGGGAGGGGAAGGGGAGAGAACATATTAGGACCATGTGGGAGGGCACATGGTCAGGTGGGGGAGGGGAAGGGGAGAGAACATACTAGGACCATGTGGGAGGGCACATAGTCAGGTGTGGGTGGTAAGATACATAGGCTGGGTGGAGGAAGGGATAGGGCCGGGTAAGGGAGAGAACATACCAGGACCATGTGGGTCAGGTGTGGGAGGTAACATACCTAGGCTAGGTAGGGGAGGAGACGGAAGCAAAGAAAAGCATGTAAAACTGATGATATCCGATGATGATTCCTCTGTGCTGTGTGATTGGTGGGTGGACCTAGCAAGGATAGCAGACGCTACCTGTAGACAGCACAGCCCAACCCCCCCCCCCCCCCCCCCAGCCTACTGGTGGCACAGCTACATCCTTGGAGCCGTTTCTGTAAAAAATTGCATTGGAACTCCTTTGTTATTCTAGTGGTGTGTAGACTGAAATCTCCCGACTTGATCTTTTTCCAGAATTCAACCCCGTCCAGCAGCCGCAGCTCAACGAGAAAGTCCTTAAAGACAAGAGGAAGAAGCTGAGGGAGACCTTCGAGCGCATTTTACGTCTGTATGAGAAGGAGAACCCCGAGACCTACAAGGAGCTCCGCAAGATAGAGCTGGAGTACGAGCACAAGAGGTCCCAACTCAGCCAATACTTCGATGCCGTCAAGGTAAGACCGGGAAAAACTCCAGCCGATCTACATTTGTACATGAAATATGTGTATATAGGAGATGCTATATATTTATATATAGAATACTTTACATTTCTATTATACATTCACATCAGTCCCCGCCCTCGAAGAGCTTACAATCTAATGTCACTCACATTCATATACTGGGCCCAATTTACACAGAGTACTAGGAGTATCCTTCACAGAATCTGATTTATGGCTGCCATTTTACATGGTCATGTAACACTGCGCAAACAAAAAACGACCTGGAGGAGGGGGATGGGGTAAACAGTCCAATCGCTATATTTGCGGAAGATTCTAAGCTAAGCAGGGCAATAACTTCTCCGCAGGATGTGGAAACCTTGCAAGAAGATCTGAACAAATGAATGGGGGGGAGGGGCAACTACATGGCAAATGAGGTTCAATGTAGAAAAATTTAAAATAATGGATTTGGGTGGCAAAAACATGAATGACTCCACAATATACATATACCGGACTGGTGATCCCACAATATACATATACCGGACTGGTGATCCCACAATATACATATACCGGACTGGTGATCCCACAATAGGGCGAAAACTTTTGCAAAAGGGAGTATAACAAGACTCGTGGCCACTCATTAAAATTACAAGAAAAGAGGTTTAACCTTAAACTATGTAGAGGGTTCTTTACTGTAAGAGCGGCAAGCATGTGGAATTTCCTTCCACAGGCGGTGGTCTCAGCGGGGGGGGGGGGGATCGATAAATTAAAAAAATGATTAATCGCCTGAACAACCACAACATACAGGGATATACAATGTAATACTGACATATAATCACACACATAGGTTGGACTTATGTCTTTTTTCAACCTCACCTAATATGTAATGTATCCTTCTGTCTTAAAAAAATAAAATAAAAAAACATTTTTGGTGGTATTTAAGGGGGGGGGGGGAGGGGCGACAGGCGGTTCTGTAGACGTCGCCCATTGTCCGGTCATGTGCCTTATCTCGTCAATAATGGTGACCGGCGCCCCATACTAACAGTCTCCGCCCTCAGCACCTATATCAGTGATGGCGAACCTTGGCACCCCAGATGTTTTGGAACTACATTTCCCATGATGCTCCACTACACTGCAGAGTGGATGAGCATCATGGGGGGGGAAACATCTGGGGTGTCAGGGTTCGCCGCCGCCACTGAGTCCTATATAGACCTGTCCGCCATGTTGGATAGCTGCCCCTACCCTTGCCTGACCGGTAATGTGATTTGTGTTGTGTGTTTGTTTGCAGAACGCTCAGCATGTGGAGGTGGAGAGCATTCCGCTGCCGGACCTTCCTCACGCTCCTTCCAACATTCTCATCCAAGACATTCCTCTTCCCGGGACTCAGCCGCCCTCCATTCTGAAGAAGACCTCCGCTTATGGGTAAGATGAGACTTTTAATGACCTATTGGGTCACAGGCTGCCCATCTCTACAGTACAAGCACCTCCCCTCCCCCCCCCCCCATGTTTTATCCCTTCATACAGTGCACCCAGGAAAGTATTCACAGCGCTTCACTTAAAGCGGAACTTCAGTCTTTTTCTTTTCTCAACTTTCCATTTATTAAATCTTCTGCCCTTGTTCTTGTTTTAACTTTGGATAGTAAAAATTTTTTTTTTTTCTGACAGTAAATCCCTTATACGGCCCACTTCATGTTTCTTGTCTGGTCATTAGCCTGCCTAGGCTTGTGACATCATGCACAGCTTTCACTCTTGTGAGAGTTTACCAGGAAAGGGAAGGGGGATGAGTCATAAGAAGGCCAATGAGAGCTGCAGAGCTGGAATCGTGCCTCGTTATCTCTGTAAATCCAGGAAGTGAACAGGCAGCAGCTTCAGCTGCCCACAGTTAAAATGGCTGCAGCCAGACTCACTGGAGGGAGATTTCTGTAGCATATTTGGCAAGTACAGAATCACAGCATATATAAAATAATATGCAAAGTGGTTGGAGGGAAGCTTCAGAATGGCAAAGCTGTTTTTATTACAAATTATGTGAGCGGACTGCAGTTCCTCTTTAAATTCATTATTTTCCTCAAAGTTCTACAAACACTCCCCCATAATGCCAACGGGAAAGAAGTTTGTTTGAAATCTTTGCAAATGTATTAAAAATAAACAATGAAAAAAATCCCATGGACATGCGTATCCCAGGCTCCTCCCATGGACATGCGTATCCCAGGCTCCTCCCATGGACATGCGTATCCCAGGCTCCTCCCATGGACATGCGTATCCCAGGCTCCTCCCATGGACATGCGTATCCCAGGCTCCTCCCATGGACATGCGTATCCCAGGCTCCTCCCATGGACATGCGTATCCCAGGCTCCTCCCATGGACATGCGTATCCCAGGCTCCTCCCATGGACATGCGTATCCCAGGCTCCTCCCGTGGACATGCGTATCCCAGGCTCCTCCCGTGGACATGCGTATCCCAGGCTCCTCCCGTGAAGTAGCTTGTGATACTTATGTACATGGGAAGAGTCTGGTGGGAGGAGCCTGTGATGCTTGTGTACATGGGAGGAGCCTGGTGGGAGGAGCTTGTGATGCTTGTGTACATGGGAGGAGCCTGGTGGGAGGAGCTTGTGATGCTTGTGTACATGGGAGGAGCCTGGTGGGAGGAGCTTGTGATGCTTGTGTACATGGGAAGAGTCTGGTGGGAGGAGCCTGTGATGCTTGTGTACATGGGAGGAGCCTGGTGGGAGGAGCTTGTGATGCTTGTGTACATGGGAGGAGCTTGGTGGGAGGAGCCTGTGATGCTTGTGTACATGGGAGGAGCCTGGTGGGAGGAGCCTGTGATGCTTGTGTACATGGGAGGAGCCTGTGATGCTTGTGTACATGGGAGGAGCCTGTGATGCTTGTGTACATGGGAGGAGCCTGTGATGCTTGTGTACATGGGAGGAGTCTGTGGTGGGAGGAGTCTATAATACTTATGTACATGGGATTTATTTCCTTTTATATTTTTTTTATATATTTGCAAAGATTTCAAACAAACTTCTCTCACGTTGTCATTATGGGGGATGTTTGTAGAATTTTGAGGAAAATAATGAATTGAATCCGTTTTGGAATAAGGCCCGTAACATAACAAAATGTGGAGAAAGTGAAGCTCGGTGAATACTTTCCAGATTCACTGTATACAACTCTGCAAGTATAGAAAAATATCCGGTGATCTGCCAGAAATCCATCAAGCTCCTAACTTCCTGTAATGAGCTAAAAACTTTGTACTGAAATCCCAAGCTGTGTTATCGCCCCCGCCTGAATTCTCTTTGAACCCATTACAGTTTTTGCTTTTTGTATGACCAATAAATAGAACCCCAACAATAACTGCCCATAAATCCTATCCTTTCACTATACTCATCAATCCTTTTTTTACCCTTTAAAAAAAAAAAAAATGTCCCTCCCTTTCTGATTAGGTTTAGCTTGCAATGAAGCTCTAAGCCTGAGAATTAAATGAAAGAACATCCCCAGCATCCCTTTAGACATGCATAGCCGTCCACCTAAACTGACCGGGCCGGGCAAGGAGAGCATTCATCAGAGAAGAGCCAAGAGGTCCATGGTAACTCTGGAGGAGCTGCAGAGATCCACAGCTCAGGGGGGAGAATCTGTCCACAGGACAACTATTAGTCGTCTCTCCACAAATCTGCCCTTTATGGAAGAGTGACAAGAAGAAAGACATTGGAGGAAGAAAGTCATAAGAAGTCCTGTTTGTAGTTTGTGAGAAGCCATGTGGGGGAGGGGGCAGCAAACATGTGGAAGAAGGTGATCTGGTCAGAGGAGACCAAAATTTAATTAATTTAAAAGCAAAATGTGTGGGGGGAAAACTAACACTGCCCATCCCCCTGAACACACCATCCCCACCGTGAGACATGGTGGTGGCAGCATCATGTGGTGGGGATGGTTTTCTTCAGCAGGGACAGGGAAGCTGGTCAGAGGTGATGGGAAGATGGATGGAGACAAATACAGGACAATCTTAGAAGAAAACCTGTTAGAGTCGGCAGAAGACCTGAGACCGGGGCGGAGGTTCCCCTTCCAGCAGGACAACGACCCGAAACATCCAGCCAGAGCTACAATGGAATGGTTTACATCAAAGCATATTCATGTGTTAGAATGGCCCAGTCACAGTCCAGACCCAAATCCCATCGAGAATCTGTGGCAAGACTTGAAAATTGCTGATCACAGACGCTCTCCATCCAATCTGACAGAGCTTGAGATATTTTACAAAGAAGAAGAATGGGCAGAAATGTCCTCTCTAGATGGGCAAAGCTGGTAGAGACACCCCCAAAAAGACTTGTAGCTGGAGAGGGAGATGTTGGGATAAACAAAGTACTTACTATCTAAAAATATAGTAATGAAATAAACATTACAACAAGCAATTCATTTTAGAGCCGATGACACAAAAAAAAAAAAAGTTTGGGTTTGGTGGCAATTTAGGAGGTCGGTTCTCAGAAGTATCCTGAGTTTTGAAAAACGCAGAAGTGATACTTCGCCGCTTCCTTCACCCCGATTTTTATATCGTACCTTTTTTTTATACGTGTGAAATATTTAACACAAACCTTTTATTTTTCCCCAGACCTCAGGGGCGGGGCGTATCTGTGACCTATCCGCCAGGGCATGGGGTTCCTCGCTTACCGCCCGGCAAGAAGCCTCCTGGGCCGCCCCTAGGTCCTCCCCCACCCCAGGTTCTGCAGATGTACGGGAGGAAAGTGGGCTTTGCTTTGGACAACATTATGAGGAAGAAGGATGACGACGTGAGATACAGCCCTGATAGAGGTGAGGGGGGTGAGGAGGGCCATCGGAGGTCTATATGGGATCATATCTGTGGCTCTTCCACAAGGTTGGAGGTCTATGGGGGATCATATCTATGGATCTTCCACAACATCAGAGGTCTATGGGGGATCATATCTATGGATCTTCCACAACATTGGAGGTCTAGGGGGATCATTTCTATAGATCTTCCACAACATTGGAGGTCTATGGGGGATCATATTGATGGATATTCCACAACATTGGAGGTCTATGGGGATCATATCTATGGATCTTCCACAACATTGGAGGTCTATGAGGATCATATCTATGGATCTTCCACAACATTGGAGGTCTATGGGGGATCATATCTATGGATCTTCCACAACATTGGAGGTCTATGGGGGATCATATCGACGGATCTTTCACAACATTGGGGGTCTATGGGGGAATCACATCTATGGATCGTCCACAACATTGGAGGTTTATGGGGATCATATCGACGGATCTTCCACAACATTGGAGGTCTATGGGGGATCATATTTATGGCTCTTCCACAACAATGGGGGTCTATGGGGGAATCACATCTATGGATCTTCCATAACATTGGAGGTCTATGGGGGATATCTACAGATCTTCCACTCTTCATACAGAAGCCCGGTGCGAGACCTTCGTCGTTCTGGGTGGATGTCCTATAATGTCCTCCCAGAACGTGCCTCGTGCACATGCCCAATGGGCTACGCTGAGGCGGGATCTGTCGTCAACACAGCCGGTGACCGATTAGTGCACCGCCCACTGCCGGTACCATGTGATCGCTGTAACCGGTCACAGCAGATCACATGATAGTGGTACTCAATTGATGGCTTCCTTTCATTGCCATCTATTGTGTTGCTAGCTGTGATTGGTTATTGTGATCACATGGTACAGACAGGGCCAATCACAGCTAAGGAATCTGTTTAATTCCGTAAAAAAGGGTTGCTTTTTGCTTTTTCAGGGGATGGGGGTCGGGTCAGGGAAAGGGGTGGGGGTCGGGAAGGGGTGGAGTGGGGGTTGGGTCAGGGGAAGGGGTCGGAAGGGGGTGGGGGTCAGGAAGGGGTGGGGTGGGGGTTCGGGTCAGGGGAAGGGGTCGGAAGGGGGTGGTGTGCGGTACAGGAAGGGGTGGGGTGAGGGTCGGGTCAGGGGAAGGGGTGGGGGTCAGGGTGGGGTGGGGGTCGGGTCAGGGAAAGGGGTGGGGGTCGGGAAGGGGTGGGGGTCGGGAAGGGGTGGGGGTCAGGGAAAGGGGTGGGGGTCGGGAAGGGGTGGGGGTCGGGAAGGGGTGGGGGTCGGGAAGGGGTGGGGGTCAGGGAAAGGGGTGGGGGTCGGGAAGGGGTGGGGTGGGGGTCGGGTCAGGGAAAGGTGGGGGTCTGGAAGGGGTGGGGTGGGGGTCGGGTCAGGGAAAGGGGTGGGGGTCGGGAAGGGGTGGGGTGGGGGTCGGGTCAGGGAAAGGGGTGGGGTGGGGTGGGGTGGGGGTCGGGTCAGGGAAAGGGGTGGGGGTCGGAAAGGGGTGGGGTGGGGGTCGGGTCAGGGAAAGGTGGGGGTCTGGAAGGGGTGGGGTGGGGGTCGGGTCAGGGAAAGGGGTCAGGGTGGGGGTCGGGTCAGGGGAAGGGGTGGGGGTCGGGAAGGGGTGGGGTGGGGGTCGGGTCAGGGAAAGGTGGGGGTCGGGTCAGGGAAAGGGGTGGGGGTCGGGAAGGGGTGGGGTGGGGTGGGGGTCGGGAAGGGGTGGGGGTCGGGTCAGGGAAAGGGGTGGGGGTCGGAAAGGGGTGGGGTGGGGGTCGGGTCAGGGAAAGGTGGGGGTCTGGAAGGGGTGGGGTGGGGGTCGGGTCAGGGAAAGGGGTCAGGGTGGGGTGGGGGTCGGGTCAGGGGTGGGGGTTGGGGAAGGGATGGGATCGGGTGGTGTGGTGGGGTTCAGTCAGGGAAAAGGGGGAAAAAAAAACCTAATTGCACTTTGTTGTAAAATGCCCCGATCTTGTGATCTCCTTGTCTGAGTATAGATCCATGTTTGCCACAAGCCATTCTCCATATTCTCCGTGTTCCTTCCAGGTGACCGAGGTCGCCACGATGCCTCCAGTTCCAGCGAGGACGAGGGCTACCCCAACGAGATGGAGCAGGACAAGGAGGAGGAGGGGAGCAGCGACGAGGACAGCGACAGCCTTCAGTCGGATGGGCGGGACAGCGATGATGGGGAGTACGCACAGCGGGACGATGAGAAGAAAGCTGGCGGCGGTGATAAGAAAGGAGGTGAGAAGAGGACCCGTTGTCTTCTTATATACAGATCTTTGGTGGTGTGTGTGGTCTCAGCTCTGTGTCTCCCTCTCCTCAGGACACAATGTACACTTTGCTGAGTCTTCAGAGAAAACCCAGAGGAAGATGAAGAAGCCGGTAAAGGACATCACACCCCTTCAGGCCATGATGTTACGGATGGCAGGTAGGTGACCTTGATCCTTAGCAGCATTTCCAGTTTTGAGCAGAACAGGAAAATTTTGATTGGTGGGGAAACCAAAAATTATATTTAGACGATATCTGTAGAAGGAGGATTCCTCCCGGCGCCATTTACAATAAGAGGTGTCACTGTCCCCTCTCTGATGCACTCTTGATTGGCTATGCATTGCGTTTTTGCATTGAAGACAACAAGGGGGGTTGTTTTTGCACTAATTTCAACAAGAGGGGGCATTGACGTCAATGCAACAATGGGGGTGGGGGGGATTTTTTTATTGTTAAAACAATGATAACCCTATTTTTGGCCGACCAATGTATCGGTGCTTCCCTACTGCCACGCATATATTATATAATTAGCAGAGTTTCCTAGACTGCATTATGCAATAGCTGAACATTCTCATGATGAGGGTCTGCAGGTCATGTGACTGGGGTCTCTCACTCTTGCAGGTCAGGAGATGACGGAGGAGGACGATGAACACGATGCTGAAGACTATTCATCTCCCTCGTCATCCGAGGACGAGTCTGAGCCGGAGAATGAGGCGCGGACTGAGGAGTCGAAAGGGGAGGGCACAGAATCCAGCTCCTCCTCTGCACAGGGGTCATCAGCACCGCCGCCCGTTACCGTCCCACCCCCACCGATGCAGATGCCGCCATCCATAATGTCGGGACCTCCTCCTCTTGGCCCGCCACCTGTTCCACCACTACGGCCTCCTGGACCGCCTACAGGAATGCCGCCTGGACCACCTCCAGGTAATATGTTTGGTCCGGTAATTTGTAGGAACAGGTCATAGGTCTCTCTTCTTTTAACAAGTATCTGTACTGCAATCAGTGGAATGTCCTACTGTGAAGGAGGACGGTAGGGAAGGTACGAGGCAAATGTCCTGGTTTTAAAGCGGTAAGCCATTGTGTGCCTTTTTGATTTACAGAATTTTCATGATTTTACCTGTTTATCCAAATAGAGACTTCCTCTACGTGGTTAGTGATGGCACTGATTTTCAAGGCCCATCTATACTCTCCACCAGTGCCCGCACTTGTGCCCGTCCTCATGCCTATCATTGTGCTCCTCCATCATAATACAAAACTTCCTGTGTCTACTCCTCACTCTGCCTTCCTCTTTCATGATCTAAACTAGAGTAGAGTATGTGGATTCTGGTTGGGTGGTTGTCATTCTGGATTGGTAGGGGGTCCTTTTGGTTGGATAGGGGTCATTTTGGTTGGGAAAGATTTATTCCATAGCTTAGCTCATCAGTTGCTCGAAAATAAAGCAGTGAAAGGACAGCCAGCCAAGAAATTAATTAGGTGGGTTGAGGTCCTTCTGGTTGGGTTGAGGTCCTTCTGGTTGGGTTGAGGTCCTTCTGGTTGGGTTGAGGTCCTTCTGGTTGGGTAGGGTGTCCTTCTGGTTGGGTAGGGTGTGGTTCTGGTTGGGTAGGGTGTGGTTCTGGTTGGGTAGGGTGTCGTTCTGGTTGGGTAGGGTGTCGTTCTGGTTGGGTAGGGTGTCGTTCTGGTTGGGTAGGGTGTCGTTCTGGTTTGGTAAGGTGTCCTGGTTGGGTAGGGGGGTCATTCTGTTTGGATAAGGGTCATTTTGGTTGGGAAAGATTTATTCTATAGCTTAGCTCATCGGTTGCTTGAAAATAAAGCAGTGAAAGGAGAGCCAGCCAAGAAATTAGGTGGGTAGAGGTCCATCTGGTTGGGCGGGGGTCATTTTTGTTGGGTAGGGTGTCCTTCTTCTGGTTGGGTAGGGTGTCCTTCTTCTGGTTGGGTAGGGTGTCCTTCTTCTGGTTGGGTAGGGTGTCCTCCTTCTGGTTGGGTAGGGTGTCCTCCTTCTGGTTGGGTAGGGTGTCCTCCTTCTGGTTGGGTAGGGTGTCCTCCTTCTGGTTGGGTAGGGTGTCCTCCTTCTGGTTGGGTGGGGTGTCCTCCTTCTGGTTGGATAAGGGTAATTTTGGTTGGGAAAGATTTATTCTATAGCTTAGCTCATCAGTTGCTCGAAAATAAAGCAGTGAATTCTGGTTGGGTAGGGGTCCTTTTGGTTGGGTAGGGAGTCCTTTTTGGTTTGGTGGTTGTCATTCTGTTTGGGTAAGGGTTGGGTTTGGTTGGGGAAGATTTATTCCGTAGCTTAGCTCATCAGTTGCTCAAAAATAAAGCAGTGAAGGGACAGCCCGCCGATAAATTAATTTGATGGGTAGGGGGTCATTCTGGTTGTATAGGGGCTGTGAATAATTAATTTCGTAGCTTATCTTAGCAGTTGCTTGAAAATAGAGTGATCGGACAGCCTGTCAAAAAATGTAATTTGGTTAGGTACGGTAGGGGGCATTCTTGATTGGATGGGGGCCATTTTTTTTTTTGGGTAAGGGGTCATTTTGGTTGGGTAGGGTTTATTCCATAGCCGGGTCTGTCAGCAATTTCTGGAAAATAAAGAGTGAAGGGACAGGAAATGAAGTGAATTTTTTATTTATTTTTTTCATCTTTTTTGTTCTCCATTCTTCTTCTTTTTTTTTTTTTTTTTCCCCTTTGTCGTTTATAATTAACTATGGTTATTAATGCCCAACCTCTAATGCACATTTGTAAATGAATCTCAATATTTTCCATGGTAATCCATGTTAATTTCCATGGGTAGATTAGTAAATATACTTAGGGCACCTACTGTACATTTCCATGCTGCTAATTGTCTTTTTTTTTTTTTTTTTTCTCCTGTAAATATCTATAAATTTCTACACTGAAAAGCTCAATAAAAATATATAAAGCCAAAAAAAAAAAGAAATAAGGTGCATGAGATATAAATGTTTTGCATATTTTCTGACCTCTTTATATGGAATAATCGGCTCTCGCGGCTGTTGCTCGTTGTTTAAACCTTCCACTAAACGCCGTATTTGTTTTTTTTAGGAGCACCCCCGTTCTTGAGACCACCGGGTCTTCGTGGCCCACCACCACGTCTATTACCGCCAGGACCTCCACCGGGCCGACCTCCTGGCCCTCCCCCAGGGCCACCTCCAGGCTTACCACCGGGTCCTCCTCCTCGTGGCCCCCCACCCCGCCTGCCCCCACCGGCACCTCCAGGTAACTCCTCCTCCTCCTCTATTGGTTTCTTTATAGAATGTGTTCAGATTACGTTGAGTTGTGATGTAGTCGGGTTGCTCACTGTCTGCTGTCGGTATAAGGATGTAATGCTGCGTCTAGCATTATTTATGCAGCAGATAGTATTTGCAGTAACTATTGGCAACCAGAATTTATCCGTCATGTTACAGCTGTATGGATGTTGTTGATAAAAAAGTGAAAAAAAAAATAACTGCTTTGATATCATTTACAGCTGAACCGCAGGCAGATAAAGACACAAATGAACGCAGTTCTCTAATCATTAAAGCCATTAATAAATGTAATTGGTATTAATAATAATTGTGTACGTACCTGGATTTATCTGGTGTCAGCCTCTTGCAAACCCTGTACAGCAGAGCTCAGACTGGGAGATGCAGGGTAAAGACTGAAATGGAAATTGACGTGCTCCACCACTAAGAGTTCCAGATACCACTTTATTCCAATGAAAGTTGGGACAATCCAAAGAGCAGTCAATATGTTTTAGCGGTCCACAACTCCCCCTTCATTAGGGCTTGGTTGAAAACAATGTGAATAGACTAGGAACTAAATGAACCATTTATTTGTTATGGTTGGCTACGGGATATTCTGGTTGGCTATGGGATATTCTGGTTGGCTATGGGATATTCTGGTTGGCTATGGGATATTCTGGTTGGCTATGGGATATTCTGGTTGGCTATGGGATATTCTGGTTGGCTATGGGATATTCTGGTTGGCTATGGGATATTCTGGTTGGCTAGTGGTTTCTTCTGGTTGGGTAGGGATCTTTTTGGTTGGGCAGGGGGTCCTTCTGGTTGGGCAGGGGGTCCTTCTGGTTGGGCAGGGGGTCCTTTTGGTTGGGCAGGGGGTCCTTTTGGTTGGGCAGGGGGTCCTTTTGGTTGGGCAGGGGGTCCTTTTGGTTGGGCAGGGGGTCCTTTTGGTTGGGCAGGGGGTCCTTTTGGTTGGGCAGGGGGTCCTTTTGGTTGGGCAGGGGGTCCTTTTGGTTGGGCAGGGGGTCCTTTTGGTTGGGCAGGGGGTCCTTCTGGTTGGGCAGGGGGTCCTTCTGGTTGGGCAGGGGGTCCTTCTGGTTGGGCAGGGGGTCCTTCTGGTTGGGCAGGGGGTCCTTTTGGTTGGGCAGGGGGTCCTTTTGGTTGGGCAGGGGGTCCTTTTGGTTGGGCAGGGGGTCCTTCTGGTTTGATAGTGGTCCATTCTGGCTGGATAGGTGGTCCTTTTGGTTGGGTAAGGGTTAGAGCTGCACAATTCTGGCTAATATGGGAATCACAATTATTTTGTTTTGTTTGGAATAAAGATGAAGATTATCGGCGTAACATCAGCTTTCACATTATACAAAAAAAAAAAAAAAATAGGGATAACTTTACTGTTTCGTTTAATTTTAATGAATTAAAAAAAAAAAAAAAAGTGCAAATACAGTGCGACATAAAATATTGCAACAACTGCCATTTTATTCTCTAGGGTCTCTGCTAAATATATATGTGTGTGTGTGTGTGTGTGTGTGTGTGTTTTGGAGGGTTCCAAGCAATTTTCTAGCAAAAAATACAGATTTTAACTTGAAAGCAACAAATGTCAGAATAAGGTTTAGTCTTTAAGTGGTTAAACTGACCTCATTGGATCTAAGAATGAAATGTTAGGATGTTTTATAGTTTTATGTCCAATGTTGAGATAAACTTGGCAGGTTGCCTGGATTTTTTTATTTATTTTTTTGTCGGCTGTCAGAAGTGAGCAGAGAACTCTGCGGGGAAATGCTGTTTTTAAAATCGGGAGGGGATTACAATCCCAAGTTAGATTCTTTAACGATTAATCATGCAGCTCTGGCAGGTTGCCATTCTGGTTGTGGTAGGGATCCATTCTGGTTGGCTAGGGGGCCTTCTGGTTGGTTGGCTAGGGGGCCTTCTGGTTGGTTGGCTAGGGGGCCTTCTGGTTGGTTGGCTAGGGGGCCTTCTGGTTGGTTGGCTAGGGGGCCTTCTGGTTGGTTGGCTAGGGGGGCCTTCTTGTTGGATTGGGTAGGGGTTGGGAACAATTTATTCCACAGTTAAATTTAGCAGTTGCTTGAAAATAAAGGGTCAGCCTTTTGATAGGGCGGTAATTTATGTTTCGCTAGGGGGCCATCTAATTATTTCTTCTAGTGCGATTACAAGCACAGGATTTGTCTGCAGCTGGTTTGGTCTGTGGTTGTAATCACACCTCCCCCATTCAAGAGTCTTGTACAAAAGAAAAGATCCCCAGCATCCATTTAGATGTGCATGCTCCTTGCTGACCAGTTTAGCTCTGCAATCTGCTCATCAGTACACTTGTAATCAATCAACTGATCTGCAAATGACTAAACAGGAACATGCACGTCTAAAGGGATGCAGAAGATGTGTTCTTTCATCTAATGCTTGGGAACAGCAGTACAGTGACTGGTGCCAGCCCAAAAAGAGCACAAATGATGTCAGAAAAACCTAATATCTGGGATGGGGGGGGTGAAAGTTTGCTGGGAATTAAGAGTAATCTGTTTCTATACAGGAAAGGACTTGCTACAAGATAAGGTTATGACTTTATTAACGTCTTTGTCCTGTTACTTCTACAGGAATGCCCCCTCCTCCCCGGCCTATGATGCGCCCCCCAATGGTTCCTCCTCCTGGCACCGCTCCCCCCGGCATCTACCCACCAACCCCGCTGGCAAACCCGGGTGTGCTGAGTGCACCTCCCAGCTTGATACAGAGACCCAAATCGGACGAAAGCGGGGCCACCATTGAGAAGAAGGCCACCGCAACCATCAGCGCCAAACCCCAGATCACCAACCCCAAAGCTGAGGTTACGCGTTTCGTACCCACCGCCCTCCGCGTCCGCAGGGTGAACAAACCCACCACAGCCGGTGCTCAGTCCATGAAGAGACACGAGGAGGAAGTGGTAATGCGGCCGGTGGCCAAACCGGGACCCAAGATGGGGTCACACGCGGTGGTAAAAACCAAGGACGATATGTATGATGCTTTCATGAAAGAGATGGAGGGACTTCTGTAACGCGGATCTGTTGGTTGTAGTAAAATGTACTTTTTATGTGGAAGTTTACACCACGACATGATACGCTGCGTCCGTTCCGAGGAGGCGAGGCGCGCGGAGAGCGTCTGTCTGCAGGCCGGGGTCCCGATGTAAAGATGATTCTTATATTTTGTCTCTTGACTACTGTGACTCCATATTGTGTCCGGCCCGGGAATGCCATCAATCCATTTCATGTTTTCTTTTTTAATGTTCTGCGAGTAATAAAGTTATGTGACTTCCATTATTTGTACAGTTTTTTTTTTTTTTTTTTTTTTCCTTTTCTCCTTATGTGACCTGTAATTTAATTGCCTTTGGTGCAGGTATAGGCAACCCTGGAGACGTGCAAATCTACCAAACATGGAGATCGCCCAGCAAGGCCACATTAAAATGTAAGATTGATTTAGAGTTCGGAGGTCAGGGGTAAGTATTGCAGGGTTCGGAGGTCAGGGGTAAGTGTTGCAGAGTTCGGAGGTCAGGGGTAAGTATTGCAGGGTTCGGAGGTCAGGGGTAAGTATTGCAGGGTTCGGAGGTCAGGGGTAAGTAAAGAGGTGTTTTTTTTTTTTTGGGACTTTGAATGAGGTGAGTACACAATCAAACTCCCAAAACCCCCGTTTCTTTACACTGATTTAAGGATGGAGACATGTGACCCACATATCTCATTTAAAGTCCCAAACTCCTCCCTTTTTAGTCAGTAGTAAGGCAGGGGTCGGAGGTCAGTAGTAAGTAAGGCAGGGGGTCGGAGGTCAGTAGTAAGTAAGGCAGGGGGTCGGAGGTCAGTAGTAAGTAAGGCAGGGGGTCGGAGGTCAGTAGTAAGTAAGGCAGGGGTCGGAGGTCAGTAGTAAGTAAGGCAGGGGGTCGGAGGTCAGTAGTAAGTAAGGCAGGGGGTCGGAGGTCAGTAGTAAGTAAGGCAGGGGGTCGGAGGTCAGTAGTAAGTAAGGCAGGGGGTCGGAGGTCAGTAGTAAGTAAGGCAGGGGGTCGGAGGTCAGTAGTAAGTAAGGCAGGGGGTCGGAGGTCAGTAGTAAGTAAGGCAGGGGGTCGGAGGTCAGTAGTAAGTAAGGCAGGGGGTCGGAGGTCAGTAGTAAGTAAGGCAGGGGGTCGGAGGTCAGTAGTAAGTAAGGCAGGGGGTCGGAGGTCAGTAGTAAGTAAGGCAGGGGGTCGGAGGTCAGTAGTAAGGCAGGGAGGTCGGAGGTCAGTAGTAAGTAAGGCAGGGGGTCGTAGGTCAGTAGTAAGTAAGGCAGGGGGTCGTAGGTCAGTAGTAAGTAAGGCAGGGGGTCGGAGGTCAGTAGTAAGTAAGGCAGGGGGTCGGAGGTCAGTAGTAAGTAAGGCAGGGAGGTCGGAGGTCAGTAGTAAGTAAGGCAGGGAGGTCGGAGGTCAGTAGTAAGTAAGGCAGGGAGGTCAGTAGTAAGTTATGCAGGGAGGTCAGTAGTAAGTAAGGCAGGGGGTCGGAGGTCAGTAGTAAGTAAGGCAGGGAGGTCAGTAGTAAGTAAGGCAGGGAGGTCAGTAGTAAGTAAGGCAGGGAGGTCAGTAGTAAGTAAGGCAGGGAGGTCAGTAGTAAGTAAGGCAGGGAGGTCAGTAGTAAGTAAGGCAGGGGGTCGGAGGTCAGTAGTAAGTAAGGCAGGGGGTCGGAGGTCAGTAGTAAGGCAGGGGGGTCGGAGGTCAGTAGTAAGTAAGGCAGGGGGGGTCGGAGGTCAGTAGTAAGTAAGGCAGGGGGGTCGGAGGTCAGTAGTAAGTAAGGCAGGGGGTCGGAGGTCAGTAGTAAGTAAGGCAGGGAGGTCAGTAGTAAGTAAGGCAGGGGGTCGGAGGTCAGTAGTAAGTAAGGCAGGGGGTCGGAGGTCAGTAGTAAGTAAGGCAGGGGGTCGGAGGTCAGTAGTAAGGCAGGGGGTCGGAGGTCAGTAGTAAGGCAGGGGGTCGGAGGTCAGTAGTAAGGCAGGGGGTCGGAGGTCAGTAGTAAGTAAGGCAGGGGGGTCGGAGGTCAGTAGTAAGTAAGGCAGGGAGGTCAGTAGTAAGTAAGGCAGGGGTCGGAGGTCAGTAGTAAGTAAGGCAGGGAGGTCAGTAGTAAGTAAGGCAGGGGTCAGAGGTCAGTAGTAAGGCAGGGGTCGGAGGTCAGTAGTAAGGCAGGGAGGTCAGTAGTAAGTAAGGCAGGGGTCGGAGGTCTGTATTAAGTAACGCAGGGGCCAGAGATCAGTAGTAAGTAACGCAGGATTTACAGGTCACTAGTAGGTAATTCAGAGTTCATTAGTATGTAAGGCATAGTTTAGATGTCAATAGAACGTAACAGAGAATAAAGGTTAGTAGTATGTAATGCAGAGTTCAGTAGTATGTAATCCAGAATGTAGAGGTCACTAGTAAGAAGTGCAGAGGTCAGTAGTAACACACAGTGCAGAGGTTGGTAGTTTGTAACTTGGGAGATCAGAATTATGTCATGCAGAGTAGTAGCTAGTAGGTGAGAGGAGCGGGGCCTCGAGCATGTGTAGTAGTTTCCCGGCGTGAAGCCGTAAGGCTGCACTGCCCTGCAATGGCGGCGGCAGCACCCAACAGATGGAAACATTGGCTGCAGTGCCGACATCGCTGGATTCCAGGACAGGTAAGTGTCTGATTATTAAAAGTCAGCAGCTGCAGTATGTGTACAGTATGTGTAGCTGCTGGCTTTTACATTTTTTTTTTTTTGGGGGCGGAACATCGCTTTAAGGGGTCAGCAATATGCAGAGATCAGTGGTAAATAACAGCATGCAGATGTCAGTGTTCAGCTCAGGTGTCAGTAATAAGTAGCGCAGGGGTCGGTAGCATGAAACGCGGAGGGGTTGTAGTATGTCACTTGGAAGTCAGAAGTCATAGAATTCAGAGGTCATTAGTAAGTACAGTAATGGGGTTCAGGCATCAGAAATAAGTAATGCAAAGTTCAGATGTCAGTAGTACCACTGAATTCAGTAACAGAGTTTAGAGGTCAGTAGTAATTTAATGCGGAGTTCAGGTGTCTGTAGTAAGTAGAGTTCAGAGGTCAGTAATAAGAAATGCAGGGGTCAGATGTCATTAGTATGTAATGATGATTCTAGATGTCTGTAATATATAATGCAGAGGTTAGTCGTATGCAATGCACAGTGCAGGGGTCAGACCTTCAATCCTACTGACCACCCCACTATGACCCTAGCTTTGGCTCTTGACCACTCTTGTTACCTTCAATCCTACTGACCACCCCAGTATGATCCTGGCCACTCTTGTTCCCTTTAATCCTACTGACTACCCTGGCATGACACTGGCTTTGGCTCCTAGCCACTCTTCCTACTGACCACCCTGGCATGACACTGGCTTTGGCTCCTGGCCACTCTTCCTACTGACCACCCCACTATGACCCTGCCTTTGGCTCCTGGCCACTCTTGTTATCTTCAATCCTACTGACCACCCTGCTATGACCCTGGCTTGGCTCCTGACCACCACTCCGATTTTCCTGCTGGCCATATCCTGCATCACCTCTCCCTACTGCGGGTGTCGGCATCCTCCCAGCTGCTGGGCCTGACCTGCTCTTCCACAGTGTCCCTTCTGAGACTCTCATCTTCCTGCCAGAGAGCTACCCTGCTGACCTTCAGAAGCAGCCAGCAGAGCACTGGTCTATCGACTTCCATGCCCCCTTGTACCTTGCACTCCCTGTCCCCACCTTCAGGGGTGTTCAGACCACAGCCATAAGGGAAGTCCCCTCTTCACTTCAGCCTCAAACCAGGTATGGGAGACATGGGCTGTCATGGTTGTCCTGTTCATAAATCACTTATCGTTCCAGCAGATCCCCATCTCCATTCACTTCCTACAGTTCATTCTGCTCTCCCAGTATCTCCCTTTGTAGCCACCCATTCAGATATATTGAGAGCAGAGAATCAACATGATGATGTGTGATAATCATAAGTAAAAGAACACATGCTTGGTATCCCTTTAGACAAGCATGTTCCTTCTTGCTGGTGCAGACTTTGTGAAAGAACTCATCCTTTGGTATCCCTTTAGATGAGCAAGTTTCTCCCTGCTGAACACTGAAGGGGCACAGACTTTATCTAAGCCCAAGTGAAAGAAAACATCCTTGGTATCCCTTTAGATGAGCATGTTCATCCCTGCTGGCCATTGGATGAAGCAGACTTTACCTGTTGCTGGATTACATTTTATCAGACCTGCCTCTAGAACAGTAATCAAGCAACTGATGGGCAGACTGCACAGCTAAAGTCTACAGCAAACGGTACCAATGGAGATTAGGTGGTCCAGCACCAGCCAATTGCCACCAAAAAAAAAAATATATATATATATGAAAACCTATCAAATAATACTTTAGAATAAAAAAACTGGGAAAAGGATTTTTTTCTTAGTGTTTAATACCAGTAGGTAAAAGTTCCACACGAATAAAACATCTTGTGAAGGGCTTATCGAAACAGCCCCATTGGCTAAACATGTAGAACGCTTTTTTTAATTTTTTTTTTTTAATTTAAATCAGCCATAACTGTAACATAATGACCACCTGCCTAATATTGGGTAGGTGCCCCTTCTGCAGCCAAAACAGCCCTGACCCGTCGAGGCATGGACTCCACTAAACCTCTGAAGGTACGCTGTGGTATCTGGCACCAAGCCGTCAGTAGCAGGTCCTTTAAGTCCTGTAAGTTACGAGGTGGAGGCTCCATGGATTGGACTTGTTTTTCCAGCACTTCCCACAGATGCTCGATTGGATTGAGATCTGGAGAATCAGGAGGCCAAGCCAACACCTCAAACTCGTCGTCGTGTTCCTCAAACCATTCCTGAACCATTTTTGCAGTGTGGGAGGGCGCATTGGCCTGCTGAAAAAGGCCACTGCCATCAGGGAACACGGTTTCCATGAAGGGGTGTACTTGGTCAGCAACAATGTTTAGGTAGGTGGTATTTCCATCCACATGAATGGCAGGACCCAAAGTTTCCCAGCAGAACATTGCCCAAAGCATCACACTGCCTCCACCGGCTCCTGAAGCCATCTCTTCCCCAGGTACACGACGCACACACGTCCGGTCATCCACATCATGTATAAAGAAACGCGTTTCATCAGACCAGGCCACCTTCTTCCATTGCTCCATGGTCCAGTTCTCATAGTTATGTGCCCATTGTAGGCGCCTTTGGCTGTAGGTCTGCATGGGCTCCCTGACCGATTTGCGTCTGCGCATCCCCATACGCAACAAACTGCGATGCACTGTGTGTTCTGACACTTTTCTACGAGAACCAGCATTCACTTTTTCAGCAATTTCGGATACGGAAGCTCCTCTATTGGATTGGACTACATCGGCCAGACTTTGCTCCTCCCCTCCACCAATGAGCCTTGGGCACCTATGACCCTGGCGCCAGTTGAACGGCTCTCCCTCCTGTGAGCACTTTTGGTAGATCCCAACCACTGCAGACGGGGAACATCCCACAAGAGCGGCAGTTTCTGCGATGCTCTGACCCAGTCGCCTGGCCATTACGATCTGACCCTTGTCAAAGTCGCTCAGATCCTTACCCTCGCCCATTTTTTTTTTCTGCTGTCAACACATCCGTCATAACCTGAAATGATAAATACACAATGATAAACTCCACCCAAACATTATATCAAACATAAGTCAGGTGGTGAATTTTACACCCAAAATGTAGGGCCCCCCTCACCGACGCGTTTTGTCTACAACGGACATCTTCAGGGAACAGCCATGAAACATATAACAAACATAAGTCTTTATGAACAGACAAGGAGTGACCCAAATGTCAGCATAATAATAGAAAAGGATTAGAGAATACACATGTGCATATCTTCCCCCTCCACCAATGAGCCTTCCATCCCCCACCTCCATTAATGAGCCTTTCCTCCCCCACCTCCACCAATGAGCCCTCCCTCCCCCACCTCCATCAATGAGCCTTCCCTCCCCCACCTCCATCAATGAGCCCTCCCTCCCCCACCTCCATCAATGAGCCTTCCCTCCCCCACCTCCATCAATGAGCCCTCCCTCCCCCACCTCTATCAATAAACCTTCCCTTCTCCACCTCCATCAATGAGCCTTCCCTCCCCCACCTCCATCAATGAGCCTTCCCTCCCCCACCTCCATCAATGAGCCTTCCCTCCACCAATGAGTCTTCCATCCCCCACCTCCATTAATGAGCCTTCCATCCCCCACCTCCATCAATGAGCCCTCCCTCCCCCACCTCCATCAATAAACCTTCCCTCCCCACCTCCATCAATGAGTCTTCCCTCTCCACCTCCATCAATGAGCCTTCCCTCTCCACCTCCATCAATGAGCCTTCCCTCCCCCACCTCCATCAATGAGTCTTTCTTCCCCCACCTCAATCAATGAGCCTTCCCTCTCCACCTCCATCAATGAGCCTTCCCTCTCCACCTCCATCAATGAGCCTTTCCTCCCCCACCTCCCTCAATGAGTCTTTCTTCCCCCACCTCCATCAATAAACCTTCCCTCCCCACCTCCATCAATGAGCCTTCCCTCCCCACCACCATCAATGAGCCTTCCCTCCCCACCACCATCAATGAGCCTTCCCTCCCCACCACCATCAATGAGCCTTCCCCTTCCCATCTCCATCAATGAGTCTTCCCTCCCCACCTCCATCCATGAGCCTTCCCTCCCCACCTCCACCAATGAGCCTTGCCTCCCCACCTCCACCAATGTGCCTTGCCTCCCCACCTCCATCAATGAGCCTTCCCTCCCCACCACCATCAATGAGCCTTCCCTCCCCACCACCATCAATGAGCCTTCCCTCCCCACCACCATCAATGAGCCTTCCCTCCCCACCTCCATCAATGAGCCTTCCTCCCACCACCATCAATGAGAGTTCCCTCCCCCACCTCCATCAATGAGCCTTCCCTCCCCACCTCCATCAATGTGCCTTCCCTCCCCACCTCCATCAATGAGCCTTCCCTCCCCACCTCCATCAATGAGCCTTCCCTCCCCACCTCCATCAATGAGCCTTCCCCCCGCCACCATCAATGAGCCTTCACCCCCACCTCCATCAATGAGCCTTCACCCCCACCTCCATCAATGAGCCTTCTGCCTTCCCCCCACCACCATCAATGAGCCTTGCCTCCCCACCTCCATCAATGAGCCTTCCCTCCCCACCTCCATCAATGAGCCTTCCCTCCCCACCTCCATCAATGAGCCTTCCCTCCCCCACCTCCATCAATGAGCCTTCCCTCCCCCACCTCCATCAATGAGCCTTCCCTCCCCCACCTCCATCAATAAACCTTCCCTCCCCACCTCCATCAATAAACCTTCCCTCCCCACCTCCATCAATGAGCCTTCCCTCCCCCACCTCCATCAATGAGCCTTCCCTCCCTCACCTCCATCAATGAGCCTTCCCTCCCCCACCTCCATCAATGAGCCTTCCCTCCCTCACCTCCATCAATGAGCCTTCCCTCCCACCTCCATCAATGAGCCTTCTGCCTTCCCCCCACCACCATCAATGAGCCTTGCCTCCCCACCTCCATCAATGAGCCTTCCCTCCCCACCTCCATCAATGAGCCTTCCCTCCCCACCTCCATCAATGAGCCTTCCCCCCGCCACCATCAATGAGCCTTCCCTCCCACCTCCATCAATGAGCCTTCTGCCTTCCCCCCACCACCATCAATGAGCCTTGCCTCCCCACCTCCATCAATGAGCCTTCCCTCCCCACCTCCATCAATGAGCCTTCCCTCCCCCACCTCCATCAATGAGCCTTCCCTCCCCCACCTCCATCAATGAGCCTTCCCTCCCCCACCTCCATCAATAAACCTTCCCTCCCCACCTCCATCAATAAACCTTCCCTCCCCACCTCCATCAATAAACCTTCCCTCCCCACCTCCATCAATGAGCCTTCCCTCCCCCACCTCCATCAATGAGCCTTCCCTCCCCCACCTCCATCAATGAGCCTTCCCTCCCTCACCTCCATCAATGAGCCTTCCCTCTCCACCTCCATCAATGAGCCCTCCCTCCCCCACCACTATCAATAAACCTTCACCTGGCGCGGGTGCGTGTCTCCAAAAGCAGACTGTGCGCTCGCTCAGGGCCGTGAACCCCCAAAGAGATCAAATACGGAGGAGTGTCCATGTCACCACTGTGCCAAATTAATATGAATTAAACTGCCTGCATTGGGGGGGGGGGGGGGAGGATGCACGGGACACCTGCTCACCCCTGTGCGGACAAACACCGCTTTTGCACAGCCGTACGCTACAGTGCACCCCCCATGTGATCAAGGCTATTGCAAAAACGATTGCAAACCGCGCTTCCAGGTTGCGGGAATCGCATAGATTATTGCACCCGTGATCGCACTGCTCTTGCGTAAACGTGCGCAGTTAGCCTTTCTTTCTGAATGGCACAACCCCTCCCCCCAACCTATCTCAGCCCCGCAGCGCGATAGCGGGTGTGCGGAAATCACATGATCAAAAAGACCACGCCGTTTCCCTACAGCCGCATTTTTACAAAACGGCGAACGCACCTTTCTTTGTGCGTTTCACGCGGCGCAGCCGTCCTTTTAAATAGGGTTGTCCCGATACCACTTTTTTAAGAACGAGTACCAGAGTACCGAACGTTTTTTTTCAAGTACTCGCTGATTACCGACACTTAATTTAATGTCATGTGACAGTAGCAAAGATGAGCACTGGTTATGCAGCACTGATTATGCAGCACTGATAGGTGGTACTGACTGATGGGTGGCACTGATAGGTGGCACTGACTGATGGCGGGCACTGATAGGTGGCACTGACTGATGGCGGGCACTGATTGGTGGCACTGACTGATGGAAGGCACTGATACGTGGCACTGACTAATGGCTGGCACTAATAGGTGGCACAGACTGATGGCTGGCACTGATAGGCGGCACTTATGGGGAATGATGGTCAGGCACTGAAACGAAGCACTGATTGGCAATTGCTGGCCTGGCAGAAGAAATGGAAGAGGAAGGATTTTGCCATGCTATATGATGAGAGGAAATCCTTTCTTTCCTCTCATCATTCCTGTAATTTAACATATAGTATATACCAGTGATGGCGAACCTTGGCACCCCAGATGTTTTGGAACTACATTTCCGATGATGCTCAACTACAATGCAGAGTGCATGAGCATCATGGGAAATGTAGTTCCAAAACATCTGGGGTGCCAAGGTTCGCCATCACTGGTATATACTATATGCTGCAACGCCCATCTTGGTACACCCAGCACTGGGCCATAGTAAGCCAGCAGCAGGCATTTTGTTACACCCAGCCCAAACTATATGGGCTGGGTGTAACAAGATGTCCTCTGCTGGATTACACTGCGGCCGAGTGCAGGGTGTACCAAGATGGGCGTTGTGGGGTTTAACCTCTGACGGAAACACGGAACGTCACTTCCTTTACCGAATGTCACAGATTTTGACGGAATATGTGGCTGAGCCCTGCCAGCTTACCCGTAGTTCCACGGCTGCCAGCCTGTTGACTCGCTCTCCACCCGCTGACTTCCGTCGCATTCCCAGGTATTGGATTAAACATCGGGAGCATTTGTGCGAGTACAAGCACTGATCCCCCCCTGTATTGAATTGTATTGTAAGTGTAATGTCTGCCCTCATGTTGTAAAGCGCTGCGCAAACTGTCGGCGCTATATAAACCCTGTATAATAATAATGATGATAATAATAATAATAATCATAGTACCGGTATCAGGACAACCTTACATTTAAATGAGCGGGCTGCTGTGCCCGAGCAAATGCGGGACGCACGGTGTGTGACCCGAAGACCCCAATCACTTTATTTTTTTTTTAATACGCACTTTCGCACATTTTTTTTTTATTTTCTTCTTGTATGTCTTTTGTGCAACAGCACAGAGCGCCCTATTCATGTGAACGGGATGCCCTAAAGCAGGAGAAGAGCACCAAAGAAGCTCCTGGAACGTTTTTCGTGGGGGGGCGCATCTTCTACCGCGAGAATGTCACACGAGGCGTACTGCATGCAAAAAATAAAAACACATTTCCTGGCTGTATTTGGGGTGTGGGGGGGGGGCATTAAACGTCAGCGGCACAGCGAGCACGACGCCCGTTTTTTATTTTTTGTTGTGCATTGCCTGGATGTGGACGCACCCGAAGGAACCAACGGCGTCTGTGCTCTCCGGGAACAATACGCAGAAGTGCGCGTTCCTGTAAATATGCAGTAAATGTCACACTTGTGGGGTGGGGGGGCATTGTTAATGGCACCGCAAGGGCAGCTAGAAAACACGTTTGTCGCACGCTGGGGGCGGCACCATAATAAATGCGCCAACAACAACAAAAAAGGCGAATCTATGCGATACATGAGGCGTGGACAAGGACTAAGTGTCTATGAGGGAAAAAAAAAAAAAAAAGGGAACCTTCATACCTTCTACACTGACAGAGAGGAGCTCCAGAATAACAAAAATATCACTGGAGCTCTCCGTCCTTCCATCCAGAGGGATCAGGGATCCCACCGGCCCATCCCATCCCGGAAGTGACATCACCTCTTGGAATAGGGCACGAAACGGGCTCTACTCCCCCAATAACAACCCCCTAACATGGGAGGGGGGGGTGGAGAAAGCAGGCTGATTCCCCGCAAACCCAGCGCCTTATCCACCGGGGCAGCCGCATCAATCGCCAAATGCGTTCCACCGTGCAACGCAAGCCGCCTCCCCTCCCGCCATCTTGCCCGGCGCACAGGGAGAAGGCGCGCGGCGCCCCGCGATGATGTCATCACGCAGCCTGTAAACATTGTACAGGGAAGCCCCGGGCCGTTGCCTGGCAACCGAGGCAAGGGGCAAGAAAACAAACAAAAAAACACGAAAAACAAAACAAAAAAACACAAATAAACAATTCGCAAATCAAATATAATATAATAAATTGAAATAAAAATACGATGACAGGTCTCCTTATCCCTTCAGAACCAAAGCAAGCCTTGACCCTTGCCCTCCGGGAAGATTTACCCGCTTAATAACCAGGCCACGTTTTGTGATAGGGCACTGGGTTCATTTAAAGAGGTTGTAAACCCTTTAGTCTGTCTTTTATCTATAGGTAAGCCTAGAATAAGTCTTACCTATAGTAAGGTGACCAGATTTTTAAAATGAAATCCGGGGACATACTTTTTTTTTTACTAGTAATGGCAGCAATCAGCGACTCATAGTGGGACTGCGATATTGCGGTGGACAAATCGGACACTAATGCCGCGTACACACAACCGGTTTTCCCGTCGGATTAAACTCAGAAGGTTTTTCCGACAGAGTTCCGACGGAGTTTCACTGAAACTGTCTTGCCTACACACGATCACACCAAAGTCCAACCGTCTAGAACGCAGTGATGTACAACACGTACGACGGGATTAGAAAAAGGAAGTTCAATAGCCAGAAGCCAATAGCTGCCATCACGTACTTGCTTCAGAGCATGCACCGTTTTTGGTCCGTCGGAACAGCATACAGACGAGCGCTTTTCCCGATTTGGTTCAGTCGGAAATTTTTAGAACATGTTCTATTTCTAGGTCCGTCAGAATTTTCGAAAAAAAAAAGTCAGATGAGGCACACACACATGATCGGAAAATCAGATGAAAAGATTCTGTCAGACTTTTTCTGTCTGACATTCCGCTCGTGTGTACGCGCCATTAGTGACACTTCTAAAAATATGTACTAATGACACCGACTGGGAAAGGAATAACCTCTAGGGCAATCAATGGGTTAAATGTGTGCCTAACAAGTGTTTCTCACTGTGGGGGGAGGTGCTTTTACTAAGGGAAGACATAGATCCCTGTACCTGCTTTGCAGGAACGCAAGATCAATGTCTTCCATACTGACAGAATGGCGAACTACCTTGTTTACATAGGCAGACCACTAGACGAGTCCACCGGATCCACTGATTGGCTCTGACACCCAGAAATGCAGGATCACGTATATACGTGATCCTGCGCAGCACGACGGCCCTGTAGCAGTAAATCTGCTATCAGGCAATCGTAAACTGGTTAAGATCATCAGCATTATGATAACTCACAGGCAGGGGGCGCTCTATCATGGCTCTGGCTGGCTCTGTCACAGTGTGTCACATAACATGGCTGCTGGGTGCTGATTGTGTTAACTTCTGACCACTAAGTGGTGCTGCCTGTTAGTTTTGATACCATCCATTATGCCAGAGAGACAGGCACAGTGCAATGTAGTCTATTTACAGACACCCCCAAAGCTCACCTATGTTGAAGCCTTGAAGGCACTGGCAGCCCCACGATTGGATCTGCTTCCCCTCTATTCCTGCTGCGAACTAAGCTCTGCAATGGATCATCTGCAGGAAGCGGCACGTCAGCCGGGTCCATGGCTGATTAAACTGTCAGGTCACCTTGAGGTGAGGTGACAGATGCACCGCAAGGTTGTGGACCCTATGGCTGACTGCTGCGGATGGGAGACAGATCCCACCGGGGTTAGAGCGTAAGATTCCCTGGGGCGCGGAGTCTAAGAGCCAGCAGATGTTCACCAGAGCCTCGAGTGGTGAGGATGGACTTGGCTGCAACTGGCTCCAGGTCGCGACCCCCAGGGTCCCCCAGCTCACACCCACAGTAGGCAACAGGAGGATAGGGATGGTGAGGGACAAAGCCAAGGTCGGGGCCACAAGAAGACAGGAATAGTCAGGGACACGCCAAAAGGTCAGGATCACAGGCAAACAGGGATAGTCAAAGACACGCCAAAGTCGGTAACAGAACAACAGAAGAGCACATGGCAGGTAAGAGGAAGCTAAACACACAAAGGAATACACAATGGTTGATCAGCACGGTTGGCTTGCAATGCACAGGTTAATATAAGGTTCCCTGATAGGGCCTGGGGTGGAGCCATGCTTAGAGGAGAGGTTATAAAAACCACCAGGTGGAAGTGGCTGGCCTCTTAGTCTGAACACATGAGGGGAGGTAAGCAAACAGGAAGATCACTGCATAACCATGACAAGCTGTAGGCGGAGTTGTATTATAATTAGGGGGTGGGGGCATGCATTTGTAGGCGTGGCATAGAAAAAGGTGAAAATACAGCGCGTGAAGCGCGCTGCGGCGAAAAATGGGCACGGTTTACGCAAAATAGTGGGCGTGGCTTAAATAGGCATGGCTCAAAGGGGTGTGGTTAGAGTAGATGAATGCAGGATGGAGAGGGAAAGGGGGGGAGAGTGATGGCCTCTTGAGGAATCATTGGGAACTAAAACTACCAGATGGCTGATAGGGGAAGAACAGACTGCTGGGAGAGTCTATGAAGGGAATTCGCTGAGGCCTGGCGCACTCTCTTGGGACCCCGGTGTGGATCTGAGTGCAGGGATTCTGTGTCAGTGCGTGCTGCATTCGAGTCGCGGCCTGCATCAGCAGGATCAACCACCGGATATTCGGAGGGATATCTGCGGGCGGTACTCCTTGGTTGTTTGGCTGCAGCCTGTAGGCCGCTCCTGTTCCATCTATCATGCATTGATATCAGATTCGGGTGAGCCGTAGCGTGGTGCCAGAGACCATCACCTGAGCCACATTCTTGAGAGACAGTCATCATTATCATCATCATCTTTTGTTCCAGTGTGGTGATGTCAGGTCACCTGAGACCAGGTGACAGATGCACTCCGTAGGAATTGGAAGTGCGCCGCTAAGATAGTGGACCCTAGGACTGTCTGCTGCGGATTGTACACAGGGAGGTTCAGGAAGCAGGTCTACTGGATCATTAACACAGATCCCAGTTGGAGCTAGAGCATAGATTCATTCCCCAGGGGTGCAGTCTGGCTCCAGGTCGTGGCCCCTAGGGTCTCACAGCTCACGCTCACGGTAGACTACAGGAGAAGGAAGCAGCAGGCTGGAACAAGAAGGATAGTAAAGGGATGAGGCAGAGGTCAGGACAACTAGCAGACAGGAACAACAGAGTACACACCAAAGGTTCAGGGTCACAGGCAGACAGGGATAGTTGGGGACACGTCAAAAGGTCAGGGTCACGAGCAGAGAGGAATATTCGAGAACACGCCAAGGTCGGTAACAGAGACAAACGTAGAGCACGCAAGCAGGAAATAGGAAGCCAAACACACAGTGAATACACAATGGTTGATCAGCAACGCTGGCTTGGGTTCCCTGATAGGGCCTGGGGTGGAGCCATGCTTAGAGGAGAGGTTATAAAAACCACCAGGTGGAAGTGGCTGGCCTCTTAGTCTGAACACATGAGGAGAGGTAAGCAGACAGAGGAAGATTACTGCAGGAGCATGACGGGTGAGCAAACAATAGCCCAACTTTATAGACACTGTATATAGACACTGTATATAGACACCATTGTCTCCTGCTTCATCTATCATCCTTAGTGCCAAGGATCTAGGTCAAACATCATAGACACTATATACAGACATCTTTACCTTCTATCACTCAACTTGTAGTTCTTTAGAGAGCAACATCTTTAACCACTCTCCAAAAGAGGGAGAAGAAGCCCCTCTGTGTGCAGATTTTGTACGGATTTTAATATAAAGTATAGAATGGTGAAACTCACATTTTAGCAGTTAAAAACTGGCATAGTATCATCCCAAACAACGGGGATGTCACCAGTGGAGTCAGTTTCTTTGAGTTCAGAGAGCTACAATTCCCAAGAACTCTCTGAAAGAGCAGGTTGAATTTCAATACAGTTTCCGACTCTAAAGGTTGTAATTTTTACTATTTTTTAATATGCTGCATCTATGTGTTGAGGAACAGAAGAGAGGGGTTTGACCCCAACAAAAGCCATCCCTCTGTCCTCCTGTAAATTGTTCACATAGGCATAGTATGCGCCTTGCTGTGTACAGAGATTATAGTCCTCACTGTTGAATGTTTGTACTGATATGTGATTGCCATTAAGTTACTGATAATGTTTCAATAAGAAATATCATTCTAAGCTGTAAACTTGTATTGATTTTTTCCTAATCATTTTCGCTTCATTAAGTAAACAAGTTAATTGGTTTCATCAATTCTAGTGTATCTGTTTTATTGTTATCATCACTACAAGGGAAAATGTATGAACCCAGGGTGTCAGAGGTGGCGGAGGATTTGCAGGGTCACCAGAGGGTTACTGATTTAACAAGCAACCCTCAGCGCTACATTTGGGGGCTCGTCCGGGATACCCCTAATGGAAAGCCCAAGCAAGTCCTCTGTCCCGCCCAGAGAGAAGGAGAAGATGTACTCAGTCACTGCCACCAGTTGGGCGTGGGGAACAAGAAAGTCAACTGGAACTGGCCATCGTGGTGAAAGTGCCCGGAATTGGATGGGCGGAAAGAGAAGTGAGAAAATGTATGAACCCATGGTGTCAGAGGTGGCGGAGGATTTGAAGGGTCAGGGCAACCAGAGGGGTACTGTTTTAACAAGCGACCCCCACGAGGGCAGCGCTACACTATTATTTTTTAAAAAGTCTTTATAATGTGCTAATCACACTAATGTACCATGAGCTGTAGGTCCAATATTTTTAGTGGGTGGGGGTCCCCAAGACCTGAGGGTTTCTCCATAGTAACAAAAATGTGAGAAATACTGATCTAAACTTTTGAGTAGTTCCAAATAATATAAAAAAAAGAATTCTATAGGCTAACGTGATTGAGATCTTATTTTATTACGGGACATTTTAGGAGTTACAATCACTCAGCTAGTACAAAGTATCAAGCAGCATCCACAACTTGCACATTTCCTTTCTTAGAAAACGTCAGCTCGCTCCAGTTGAAGATGTTCCCCTTTGTTGTCTCCTTTCCCCGGAATATTGACCGCAGGGTCTTGAGCGACAGAACTTTATTCCACATGTTCAGGTCTTTGATTTTTCCCACAAAGCTTTGCGATCTATCAAAGTCGTGCCCAAGCGCGTCTTGGTCTTGGCCGAGCATGGCGATGCCTCCCGATTGCACCTGGTGTCCCATACGATAAACCCTATTGGTGTATCTTCGCCCATTCACCCACAGCTCGCTGCGCCCGTGCTTCGACTCCCACGTCAGGCAGATGTGCAGCCACTGTTTCCTCCTGTCCAGTCTTGGTAACATGAGGCCCTCTCCACTCATGTAGAACCCCAGCTGCCCGGACTTTTCCTGCCATAGGTTAAGTTCATCGAAGTACCGGGTGCGGTAAGAGAATAAGATGGTTTCTCTGTTTTTTGAAACATTCAAAGACACTTTCATGCAGAGGGAGAAGGCTTTTAATTTCAGTGGCAGAGCCGGAGACAAGTCGACATAACTGTTGTTACTTTCTTCGGGGAACAGGAAGTATTTTCCTGTAAGATCTGAGAAAGGATGGTAAGTATTGGGATAAGATTAGTCAAAATTATGCAACCACCCCCCCAAAAAAAAAACACTAAGCTGTCTATTGAAAAAAGTATTACTATGGTCTTATTTGCGTCTTCTCTGGACCTATCCTCTGCAGTACTTAAATTCAGCCACAAGATGTCCTCGGTCTTCAGGAGCTCCGAGGACATCTTGTGGCTGAATTAAATTACTACATCAGACAGTGTTGGAGAGGCGGCCAATAAAGCCATACCACTGATTTGTCAATGTGCTTTGTGCAGGATATGTCATGGTTGTTGTCTATATCAAGACACATCAAGAGCGTCAAACATCCAAGAAACCAAGGTAGGTTTATTTATAAAAATGGATTCATAGCTGAATATAGCCAGTGGGTTTCAGGGGCCAAACACACTCCCCTTTCATCAGGACTTAAGAGTTCTGATTGTGCTGAAATGGATTCAGGTGAGCAGAGACCAAATATTTGTGCACTGTGATTTACTGCTTGGAAAGTTTCAGGAGGGTAGGTTGTGCCTGTGTTGGGGAATGCAGCAAAGGACTAACCCCCCCCCCCCACCCTTCTCTTCAGTGGATATAAAAAGTCTACACAGGTTTCTGTGATGTAAAACAACAAGACAAAGATAAATCATTTCAGAACTTTTTCCACCTTTAATGTGACCGATAAACAGTACAACTCAGATGAACAGCAAACTGAAATCTTTTAGGTGGAGGGAAGTAAAAATAAAAAGCTAAAATAATGTGGTTGCATAAGTCTGCACACCCTTACACTAATTCTTTGTTGAAGCACTTTTTGATTTTATTACAGCACTCATTCCTTTTGGGTATGAGTCTCTCAGCATGGCACATCTCGACTTGGCAATATTTGCCCGACTCTTTTTTTGCAAAAACACTCCAAATCTGTTAGATGGTGAGGACATCTACTGTGCACAGCCCTCTTCACACCACCCCACAGATTTTCAATGGGATTCAGGTCTGAGCTCTGGCTGGGCCATCCCAAAACTTGAATCTTCTTCTGGCGAAGCCATTCCTTTGTTGATTCGGATGTATTTATTTTTTTCGAAATGGTCGCTCTTTGTTTATAGCGTAAAAAATAAAAACCGCAGAGATGATCAAATACCACCAAAAGAAAGCTCTATTTGTGAGGGGGGAGGGGGGCATACAATTTTATTTGGGTACCACGTCGCACGACCGCGTAATTGGCAGTTAAAGTAACGCAGTGCCGTTTCGCAAAAATTGGCCTGGTCATGAAGGGGGAGTAAAACCTTCCGGGGGCTGAAGAGATTAAAACTTTATCATGCAGTCCACGCGTTTCTGGGGTCACCCCCCCTTCATCTTTAATATTGATTGGACCCTGGCCAAACACTTTCTTGGGTTCCCCCCCCCCCCCCCAAAATCCACTCATCAATTATTTGTGGTCAGTTCCGGCTCAAGGGGCCGCTGAGTGGGCCAGGAGCAGGGAAGAGATATGAGGCCACCGGAGGAGATGTGGGGGACAAAGCCGTGGCCCATCGCCCCCGGAGGGAAGCGCTGCCTGTTAGGTAAGTGTGGGGCTCATCGATCGACCGACCGGGGGTTGTGGTGACCTCACCCGAATGACCCATGGGGGGGAATAAGGGGGGGGGGGATGTGGACCTGACTGACCCATATGTGGTATCGCAGCGATCGTCGGGAGCAGGAGAATTTATTTTGGGTTGTTGGGTGGTGGTAGGTCATGGTAGTAACAAGAAATATACAGCAAAATGTAAAAAAAATTATATATATATATATTCTATTTTGGGCCAGTTTTCAGGAGATATCAATTATTATTTACCACCAAATGAAAGCCCAATTTATCCTAAAAAAAAAAAAAAAAAAAAAAAAAAACCCACAGTATAATCCCCCTGGATGCACAAAGTAGCTGTGATGATATGTACAGTTTTACTAACGCATGTCAAAGTTGCAAAATTGTGCTTAGGCATGAACATTTGTTTTACTCTCAGACGGGAAGGGGATAAAATAACTGGAGAAAAGAAAAACATACCAGACGTTATCAATTTATCAGATTCTTCACTGCCTGGAAGAAAGATATAAAAGAAAAAAAAATAAAGGTAAGGGGTTAATGAGCAGGCAGACATACGGGACAAGTTCACATTTTTATTAGTAAATATAAAATTCTATTTTACTCCATCAATAGCAGTAAGTTACTTTTACTTTATCTCAGTGGCGGCCCATCTATTTGGGAAGCAGGGCCGCCGCCCTCCCCCCCATCCATGCATCCGCCCCCCCCCCCCTAATCTACATGCAGGGACGCCGGACGCATGGATTCCAATGGTGGATTTTTTTTTCTTTGAAGCACGTGATTAGAGCCTGAGGCTCTAATAGGCTTCAAAATAGGGTGGGTTCGGGGCGCAGAGCAATGCGCCCCCACCCCCCCCCCATTCCGCCCAGTTCTGTGATAATAGAAAATGATTATTCCCTATTTTTATACTGACTCTCCTCCCGGCCAATCAGGAATGTGCGTCTGAGACCCAATTGGCTGAAAGGAGAAGCGCTCTGATTGGCCGCTGAGGAGGAGGGAGGAGATGTCGCGCAGGGGAAGTCCGACCCACCAACTGCCACGGAGGAGCGCTCTGTGTGCTGTGCCCGCTGTACCCATCCCCTTAGGCTTTAAGACAGAGAACGGAGACAAGGAGGCCGGGACACAGGGGGGGGGGGGGAGCTGCCACTGGCAGGCCAGCACAAGGTAAGAGAGACAGACAATGGGGGGTGTATGTATGCTGGAGCAATGGGGGGGTGTATGGTGCGCGGTGGTGGGCTGGAGCAACGGGGGGGTGTATGGTGCACGGTGGTGGGCTGGAGCAATGGGGGAGGGGTGTATGGTGCGTGGTTGTGGGCTGGAGCAATGGGGGGGGTGTATGGTGTGCGGTGGTGGAAGCCAGCACAAGGTAAGAGGGGGGTGTACAGTGCATGGTGGTGGGCGGGAGCAACGGGGGGTTGCATTCGTGGTCAGGTCAGTCTGCCACCCCCCCCCCCCCCCCCCGACCGATGGAGCACCAGCCTCTGCTAGAACTTAGAACACAACAAGAATTGGTAGAACTTACCTGCTGCTGCTGTGGTCTGAGGATCCGAGACAACTAAACAAAACAGAAGACATTTTTTTGAGCACCTCAAAAAAACTGAAAACACTTTATATCTACCCAGGGAACATTCTACTATCTTACATGCACCCAAATATTTTAGCAACTGTTGTAAATATATTTCTGTTAAAATGCTTCAAAAATCATTGGGGGGGGGGGGGGAGGGGTGGGTGATATACTGTATTTAATGGGGAACCCAATCCAAAACTACAGACCTTCAAGAAAGCCCTCATTGTTATTGGGGTCTGCCCTCTCACAGACATGCAACGTTTGTGTTACGGAAGTCGGTGGAGCATCACCCAACAACAAGAAAGGGGAAATGCAACAGCACTTTAGTTTAACCGTACTTGATTAGGGTATGTGTGTGCACTGCAGTGCAGTGTAATGACCAGCAGATGGCGAGGTTCATGTCTGATCTTTACAGATTTATGTATGGAAAGAAAGGATGAGAAAGCAAAGCTGTAGGAAAGGAATTAGTCCTGATTCCTACATTTTTATTCTTCACAAAAAGGATCTATCAAAAAATTGACAACCAATGCGTTTGGGTGTCTTGCACGAATCCGCCTTTATCAGGGCTATAGTATATTAAACAGTTGTTTTTTTTAGCAGTTGCTTTTCAACATTGGTGTTCGTTGTTTTCTAAATTACTGAAACACTATAGATAAAAAGACATTTCAATTGGCTAAGTTCATCTTCCTGAAATGCGTTGGTGTCAACTTTTGATACATTCTTTTTTAGGGAAAATAAAAATACATATTTGGATCCATCCTGACCATATACAGATATATGTCCTCCATCCTAACCATATACAGATATATGTCCTCCATCCTGACCATATACAGATATATGTCCTCCATCCTGACCATATACAGATATATGTCCTCCATCCTGACCATATACAGATATATGTCCTCCATCCTGACCATATACAGATATATGTCCTCCATCCTAACCATATACAGATATATGTCCTCCATCCTGACCATATACAGATATATGTTCTCCATCCTGACCATATACTGATATATGTCCTCCATCCTGACCATATACAGTTATATGTCCTCCATCCTGACCATATACAGTTATATGTCCTCCATCCTGACCATATACAGATATATGTCCTCCATCCTGACCATATACAGATATATGTCCTCCATCCTGACCATATACAGATATATGTCCTCCATCCTGACCATATACTGATATATGTCCTCCATCCTGACCATATACTGATATATGTCCTCCATCCTGACCATATACAGATATATGTCCTCCATCCTGACCATATACAGATATATGTCCTCCATCCTGACCATATACAGATATATCTCCTTCATCCTGACCATATACAGATATATCTCCTCCATCCTAACCATATACTGATATATGTCCTCCATCCTGACCATATACAGATATATGTCCTCCATCCTGACCATATACAGATATATGTCCTCCATCCTGACCATATACAGATATATCTCCTTCATCCTGACCATATACAGATATATCTCCTCCATCCTAACCATATACTGATATATGTCCTCCATCCTGACCATATACAGATATATCTCCTCCATCCTGACCATATACAGATGTATCTCCTCCATCCTGACCATATACAGATATATCTCCTTCATCCTGACCATATACAGATATATCTCCTCCATCCTGACCATATACAGATATATCTCCTCCATCCTAACCATATACAGATGTATCTCCTCCATCCTGACCATATACAGATGTATCTCCTCCATCCTGACCATATACAGATATATCTCCTCCATCCTCACCATATACAGATATATGTCCTCCATCCTGACCATATACAGATATATCTCCTCCATCCTCACCATATACAGATATATGTCCTCCATGCTGACCATCCTCCTCACCAATCTAAAACCTCCTTTGTTTTTGTTTTTGGGGCCCCCACCAGTTGTAAAAAGAAGTACCATACCTTTTTGTAAAGTATGAATAGAAATATTCCACCCTCCTCCCTCCCTCAAAAAACAATGAAATAGCTGACTTTTAAAAGACAAGAACACTTATTAAATATCTGATACAAAACGCCTTTTGGGAATGATGACAAAATTCATCTTTTCACACCTTCTTGAGCAACAGGTCCACCAAAGACTTGGACTTCACAGAGGGTCAAGTATTGTGTTTGGTTGGGCATATTAATGGAAACGTATCGGCCCTCCATTCCTCTGCAGTTGAAGGACAAGGTCTCTCCATAATTCATCTTGAATACGGTTTCGCATCTGCAAAACAGAATACAGGAACCCTGTTATGATGGGGGCTGCAGTGCCGGACTTGCTTTACAAGCTTCCTTCCCTGGAGCCCAGATCTGCCCACTTCAGGTTGGTGGTTTCAGTGGCAGTTCCATGAATTATACAGACCTACCTGGGGTTGCCAATTCCACCATCTTCTTTAGAATTTCCAATATGGATCTCCGCACCATTAATTCTCTCTCTACAGCAGTCGCCCCGATTGGTGATGGCCACAGACTGGATGCGATGGGTGGATTTTAAATCCACTTTCCACCAAGGATTCTTCTCAGACACAGTGTGTGTGCACTGATGGCGCATGTAATTACTCTGCATGGATCCATCAATGGCTCTGCCCGGGGTATCTCTGGAGGAGTAAAGGGATGATTGGGAGGGGAGGCCACGTGGAGCCACATTCTTCACTTGTACATAGAAAAAGAAAACAGTATTAGAATATACTTCTCATGACCTCTCTCCTCTCCTCTCCTACAACTCTCTCCCCATTTTCCCCCTTTGCTCTCTTCTCTCTCTCTTCCTCTCTTTCCTTCTCTTTCCTTTACTCTCTTCTCCCTCCTTTACTTTCTTCTCTCTCTCTCTCTCTCTCTCCCTCCACTCTCTCCATTACTCTTTCTCTCTTTCCTTTGCTCACTCTCCTCTCTCTTCTCTCTCTTCTCTCTCTCTCTCTCTCATCCTTGCTCTCTCCTTTACTCCATCTCGTCTCTCTCCTTCACTCCCTGTTCCTCCTCTCCTTTACTTCCTTTGTCTCTTTTTCTCCTTTACTCCCTATCTCTGTTTTCTTCTTTACTCTCCTTCTCTTCTCTCTCCCCTCTCACTTTCTCTCTTCTCACATTTAATTTCTTCTTCCTCTCTCTTTTACTCTCCTTTCTCTCTCTTCTCTCTCCTCTCTCTCTCTTCTCGACCTCCCTTAATCTCTCTCTCCCCCCTCTCTCGCTTTTTCTCTCCTTTCATTTCTTTTTTCTCTCTTCTTTACTCTCCTCTCTCTTTCTCTCTCTCTTCTCTCCCTCCCTCCCATCTCCTCTCTTCTCTCCCTCCCTCCCATCTCTCTCTCTCTTATCTTCTCTCTCTCTCCACCCTCTCTCACTTTCTCTCGCCTTTAATTTCTTCTTTCTCTCTCCTTTACTCTCCTCTCTCTCTCTCTCTCTCTCTCTCTCTCTCTCTCCTTTCTCCTCTCTCTCTCTTCTCTCCCTCCCCTTAATCTCTCCCTCTCTCCCCCCTCTCTCACTTTCTCTCGCCTTTAATTTCTTCTTTCTCTCTCCTTTACTCTCCTCTCTCTCTCTCCTTTCTCCTCTCTCTCCTCTCTCTCTCTTCTCTCCCTCCCCTTAATCTCTCTCCCTCTCTTCTCTCTCTCCTCGCTCTCTCCTCTCTCTCTCCCTCTCTCTCTTCTCTCCCTCCCTCCCCTTAATCTCTCTTTCTCTCTCTCCCTCCCCCTTTACTCTCTCCCTCTCTTTCTTTCACTCTCCTTTCTCCTATCTCCTTTACTCTTTTCTCTCTCCTCTCTCTCTCTCTCTTCTTCTCTGTCTCTCCTTTATTCTCTCTTCTTTCTCTTTACTCTCTGTGTTCTCTTTCTCCTTTACACGCTTCTCTCTCTCTCTCCTTTGCCCTCTCTCTTCTTTCTGTCCTTCACTTTCGTTGTCTCTTTTTCTCCCTTTACTCTCTGTTTTTTCTTTCTTCTTTACTCTATTTCTCTTCTGTCTCGTTCTCTCATTTACTCAATTCTCTCTCCCTCACTCTCTTTTACTCTTCTCTCTCTCTTCTTTATTCCCTTTTTTTCTCTCTCTATTTTACTCTTGTCTCCCTTTCTCTCCCCCACCCCTCTCTCTCTCTCTCCTTTACTCTCTCTTCTCTCTCTCTCTCTCCTTTACTCTCTCTTCTCTCTCTCTCCTTTACTCTCTCTCTCTCTCTCTCCTTTACTCTCTCTTCTCTCTCTCTCCTTTGCTCTCTCTTCTCTCTCTCTCTCCTTTACTCTCTCTTCTCTCTCTCTCATTTACTCTCTCTTCTCTCTCTCTCTCTCTCCTTTACTCTCTCTTCTCTCTCTCTCCTTTACTCTCTCTTCTCTCTCTCTCCTTTACTCTCTCTTCTCTCTCTCTCCTTTACTCTCTCTTCTCTCTCTCTCTCCTTTACTCTCTCTTCTCTCTCTCTCTCCTTTACTCTCTCTTCTCTCTCTCTCTCTCTCTCCTTTACTCTCTCTCTCCTTTACTCTCTCTTCTCTCTCTCTCCTTTACTCTCTCGTCTCTCTCTCTCCTTTACTCTATCTTCTCTCTCTCTCTCCTTTACTCTCTCTTCTCTCTCTCTCTCCCCTTTACTCTCTCTTCTCTCTCTCTCCTTTACTCTCTCTCTCTCTCTCCTTTACTCTCTCTTCTCTCTCTCTCCTTTGCTCTCTCTTCTCTCTCTCTCTCCTTTACTCTCTCTTCTCTCTCTCTCTGTCAGGGTCGTTACCTGGTTGGTCGCGGTGCTGCCCGTGTTGGTGCGCGCCGATGTCCTGCGGTGCGTGCTGGGGTGCGTGTTCCTGTGCGTGCGGTGTTGCGCGCTCCTGTGGGCGCTGGTGCGCGTCGGTGTGTGCCCTCACGTGCCCCTGCTGGCGCTGGTGCGCGTCAGCGCGCTGTGGTGGGCACTTCGGGTACCGCTGGTGTGTCTGCCGGCGTTCGGGGGCGCGCGCCCGCGGGCGCGCACGTGTGCGCGGTGCTTGGCGCCAAACGGCCTATTTAGGTCTGCCACTGACATCTCCCAGGTGCTGCCTGATCAACAGCTTCTCGGTTCCTGTCCCGTTGTTCGTATCCTGTGTTCCTGTTGCTTATCTCCTGACGACCCGGCTTTCCCTTGACACCGCTGACCTCTGCCTGCATCTGACCTCGGCCTGTTTGACCTCTCTTTTGCCTGCTCCTTCTGTGCCTCTGCTGCCCGCCTGTTGCCGTACCCTGCCTGCACCCGGACTTGCCTGCTCTGCTCCTGTTCTGTACCCAGTTTGCCTGTGTCCTATCTACACACCTGCTGCCGGAAGCTTCCTGCAAGTTCCTGCTCCTGGAGCCATATCACAGGCTCTCTTACCACTCCGCACTCTCAGCCACCTGTCTGCTCTATCAGGGGTTGTAAGTCGGACACGTACGGGAGACCACCCTCTGCCCAAGCGGACTCATCGGTTCGGTAAGTGCCAGCCTGACAGTATCAGGCAGCCATGACTGAGTCCGGGCAGGGGGCCTCCCCTATGGATGAGTTATGCAGACATTTGGCCGGTCTGACCCAAGCCGTGAAGAGTCTCCAGGATGGCTACTCAAGGTTGGAGGAGCAAGTCCAAGCCTTGTCCTCCTCATCTAACCCTCAAGGAACCTCCCCCACCGGTCTTTCATCTGCACCCTCCGTAGTGATGCTTCCTCCAGAGCCAAGGGTACCTACACCCGAGAGGTTTTCCGGCGATCGCACTAAGTATCGTGCGTTTCGCAACTCCTGCGAACTGTACTTCGCACTGCAGCCCCGGACATTCTCTCTAGAGGCAACCAAGGTGGGCTTTGTGATATCCCTGTTGTCCGGCGAGCCTCAAACCTGGGCCCATCGTTTACTGGAGCAGAAATCTGGAACCCTGGATAGCCTTGACAACTTCTTCTTGGCCATGTCTCAGCTCTATGAGGACCCTCAGTTGACTGCGACCGCAGAAGCCGCACTACACTCTCTCCAACAAGGTCGCAGAGCGGCCGAGGACTATGCAGTGGAGTTTTGCCGTTGGAGCTCCGACACGGATTGGAATGACGCCGCCTTGCGTCACCAATTCCGGATGGGACTTTCTGACCCCCTTAAGGATGAGTTGGCACGGGTAGGAATACCACAAACCCTGGATGAGTTAGTCAACCTCTCCATTCAGATTGACCGCCGGTTAAGGGAACGCCGGTTGGAGAGGTCCTCCAGCCACTTCCGTCCCACCTGGGTGCTCCCCAAGGTTCCCAGTTCTGCTGGTCAGTTCTCGTCTACCTCTTCTGCTCCCGCTCTGGAAGCTCCGGAACCAATGCAGCTCGGGTTACTCCGGCCCTCCTTGACCCCTGAAGAAAAGCAGCGCAGACGTACCCTTAACTTATGTCTCTACTGTGGTGAACCTGGGCATTATGTCAGGGCTTGCCCCAACAAGACACGTAAGTGTGTTTCCTCTTCCTTCACGTGTGCCTCTGTTCTAAGAAAACCCAGTTCTCACCTTGCCCTTCTCCTCACTTTGCAGCTTCCAGGAGGGAGTTTTCCAGTGTCAGCCATCATTGACTCCGGAGCATGCAGCTGCTTTATCGATCTGACCTTCGCTGCCAACCATCACATCTCGCTCATACCCAAGGCTCAGGGGCTTGCTGTACATCTAGCCGATGGCTCCGCCCTTAGTTCCGGTCCTGTCACTCAAGAGACTGTTCCTCTGCTGGCTACTATGGGCACCTGTCACCAGGAGCACCTGCGTCTGGATGCCATCTCCTCCCCCTTGTTTCCAATTATCCTGGGGATACCCTGGTTGCAGGCCCACAATCCAAGCATTAACTGGGCCACAGGAGAAATCAAGTTTCTTTCCGATTACTGTCAACAACACTGCTTGGCCCGACCGACATGCAACTCCTCTCAACTTCTCTGTTTGGATGTCGATCCAAAATTGCTTCAGACCGTTCCGGAACCCTACAAGGACTTTGTGGATGTTTTCAGCAAAAAAGGCGCAGATATTCTTCCCCCCCACAGGCCTTATGACTGCCCTATTGAACTGTTACCAGGTACCGAAGTCCCCTTTGGGAGAATTTTTCCATTAACGGAACAGGAGTTAGGCACGCTGAAGGAGTATATTGACGAAAACCTAAAGAAAGGGTTTATCCGTCCGTCTACTTCCCCTGCCGGTGCTGGCATTTTTTTCGTTGAAAAAAAGGACCATTCCTTACGTCCATGCATTGACTATCGGGAATTGAATAAGATAACTGTCAAAAACCGTTACCCTTTACCCCTAGTACTCGAGTTGTTCCAGAGGCTGGGGTCTGCAGTCATCTTTTCGAAATTGGATCTTCGCGGAGCTTACAATTTAATCCGTATCCGAGAAGGAGACGAGTGGAAGACAGCGTTTCGTACTCGTTTTGGGCACTACGAGTACCTTGTCATGCCCTTCGGGCTGTGTAATGCACCCGCAACCTTTCAACATTTTGTCAACGACATCTTTCGCGACTACCTGGATCTATACGTAATTGCATACCTGGATGATATCCTAATCTTTTCCTCATCCTTGGAAGACCATCGTAGACATGTCCGTAGTGTGCTAGCTCGTCTCAGGGTACACGGGCTTTACGCGAAACTCGAAAAATGCGAGTTTGAACGCCAGTCCATCCAATTCCTGGGCCTGGTTATATCTGTGGAGGGCATCAAGATGGACCCCCAAAAAGTATCTGCCATCCTGGACTGGCCTGCACCTGTGGACAGGAAGGGCGTACAACGTTTCGTCGGTTTTTCCAACTTCTACCGGAAATTTATCAGGGGTTTCTCTGCGATTATTGCTCCCATCACTGAACTGACCAGGCAGGGTACCCGATTCTCTTGGACCCCTGAGGCACAGCTGGCCTTCGAAAAACTTAAGATGCTGTTCACCTCTGCCTCTATTCTAAAACATCCGGACCCAGCCTTACCCTTCGTTCTGGAAGTGGATGCCTCGGAAATCGCTGTGGGGGCGGTGTTATCCCAACGGCAGGGTGCCAAGGCCCTTCTTTTCCCGGTGGCGTTCTTTTCTCGCAAACTGTCATCATCCGAAAGGAACTATGATGTTGGGGACCGAGAACTTCTGGCCATTAAGGCGGCTCTGGAGGAGTGGCGTTACTTATTGGAAGGTGCTGCACATCCCATCCTGGTTTACACCGACCACAAAAACCTGGAATATTTGAGAACTGCCAAAAGACTTAGACCACGGCAAGCCAGATGGGCTCTTTTTTTTTCCCGGTTTCAATTTCATATCACCTATAGACCTGGTTCTAAGAATGTCAAGCCGGATGCCCTGTCACGTATGTTTTCTATCCCTGAAGAGACTCGGCCTCCTGATACTATTCTCCCTTCTGGGAACTTCTTGCTCCTCCAAGGGGACCTTATCTCCCGGATCAGACAGGCTTCTGTTGGAATGCCCCCGAGCCCCGAGGTCAGCTGTAGTGAGGGGTTGTTCTGGCATAAAGGCAAGATTGTGGTCCCTGAAGCCTTGAAGGTAAACGTGTTGGAACTCTGCCACGATCATAAGATGGCCGGACACTTTGGTACCCGGAAGACTGCCGAACTGATTCAGCGCACCTTTTGGTGGCCTCAACTTCTTAAGGACTGCAAGGACTATGTGGACTCGTGCAGCACTTGCTCCCGAAATAAAAACAGCCGGACGCGGGCTTGGGGCCTACTGAAACCTTTACCTGTCCCTGAGAGACCGTGGAAAATGATCTCGATGGACTTTATCGTGGAACTCCCCCTTTCCGAGGGGTTCTCCACTATCTTTGTTGTCGTAGATAGGCTGTCCAAGATGGCCCATTTCCTCCCGATGAGGGGCACTCCCTCGGCTATGGAGACGGCCAAGATCTTTGTCAAAGAAGTTGTAAGGCTGCATGGGATCCCGGCAAGTATTGTTTCCGACCGAGGCGCCCAATTCACCTCGAGGTTTTGGAGAGCGCTCTGCGGGTCTCTTGAAATTGAACTGGCCTTTTCCTCCGCTTATCACCCCCAGACAAACGGACAAACGGAGAGAACCAATCAGTCCCTGGAGCAGTACATCCGCTGTTTTTCTTCCTTCTCGCAGGATGACTGGGTCTCGCTACTACCCATGGCGGAGTTTGCCTATAACAACTCCTTGCACTCCGCCATCAACCAGACACCGTTCTTTGCCAATTACGGCTTCCACTCAGCCTTCTTGCCCAGCTCAGTCCCAGAATGCCTTGTTCCGGCAGTTTCCGAGACATTGGACTTCTTTTCTAAAAACAACCAACTCCTAAAGGAAACCATGGCCCGGTCCCAGGAATGCTATAAACGGGCGTTTGACAAAAGGAGACGGGGAGAACTCGTTCTGGCTCCCGGCAGCCAAGTATGGTTATCTACAGTCAACCTTAAGATGGCCTGTCCTTCCAAGAAGTTAGGCCCTAAATTCATGGGCCCCTTTTCTGTAAAAAGGAAGATAAACGAAGTGGCATATGAACTTAACCTGCCTGACTCTTTTAGAGTGCACCCGGTCTTTCACGTGACCTTACTAAAGCCCGTTACCCCAAATCCCTTTGCTGACCGCACCACCGACCCACCCGAACCTGTTATAGTGAACAATGAAGAGGAGTTTGAGGTTGAAGCAATCCTTGATTGCAGGAAGAGGGGTAATGTAACCCAGTACCTCATCAAGTGGAAGGGTTATGGACCTGAGGACAACTCCTGGGAACCCGAGGACAATCTACATGCTCAGGAACTTTTGCGGGCCTTCAAGAACCGTCAGGTTTCCAGATCGGCTCACCTGGGCAGCCGGAGTCTGCCCTTAGGGAGGGGGCACTGTCAGGGTCGTTACCTGGTTGGTCGCGGTGCTGCCCGTGTTGGTGCGCGCCGATGTCCTGCGGTGCGTGCTGGGGTGCGTGTTCCTGTGCGTGCGGTGTTGCGCGCTCCTGTGGGCGCTGGTGCGCGTCGGTGTGTGCCCTCACGTGCCCCTGCTGGCGCTGGTGCGCGTCAGCGCGCTGTGGTGGGCACTTCGGGTACCGCTGGTGTGTCTGCCGGCGTTCGGGGGCGCGCGCCCGCGGGCGCGCACGTGTGCGCGGTGCTTGGCGCCAAACGGCCTATTTAGGTCTGCCACTGACATCTCCCAGGTGCTGCCTGATCAACAGCTTCTCGGTTCCTGTCCCGTTGTTCGTATCCTGTGTTCCTGTTGCTTATCTCCTGACGACCCGGCTTTCCCTTGACACCGCTGACCTCTGCCTGCATCTGACCTCGGCCTGTTTGACCTCTCTTTCGCCTGCTCCTTCTGTGCCTCTGCTGCCCGCCTGTTGCCGTACCCTGCCTGCACCCGGACTTGCCTGCTCTGCTCCTGTTCTGTACCCAGTTTGCCTGTGTCCTATCTACACACCTGCTGCCGGAAGCTTCCTGCAAGTTCCTGCTCCTGGAGCCATATCACAGGCTCTCTTACCACTCCGCACTCTCAGCCACCTGTCTGCTCTATCAGGGGTTGTAAGTCGGACACGTACGGGAGACCACCCTCTGCCCAAGCGGACTCATCGGTTCGGTAAGTGCCAGCCTGACACTCTCCTTTACTCTCTCTTCTCTCTCTCTCTCTCTCTCTCTCTCTCTCTCTCTCTCTCCTTTACTCTCTCGTCTCTCTCTCTCCTTTACTCTCTCTTCTCTCTCTCTCCTTTACTCTATCTTCTCTCTCTCTCTCTCTCTCTCTCCTTTACTCTCTCTCCTTTACTCTCTCTTCTCTCTCTCTTCTCTCTTTCTCTATCTCAATGTAATTACATTTTCAATTCAAATACTTTATTGGCAGGACCAAATACATGTTAGCATTACCAAAGTAATTGAGAATTGAGTTTGGATGGCTGGAGGTGGGGGCTGGGGGTTACCACAGGTTTGGGGGGGTTATGGGTATCATCAGTGGCGACCCGTCCATTAGGGGCGCCCAGGCGCTGCCCCCTCTCTTCCCTTCACTATATGTATAATACATAGTATAACGCATAGCATGAATCTGTCCGCGGCCACCCCCTATTCATGTGTCCAGCCCCTTTCAGGGCACCAGGCGGGGGGGGGGGGTGTTTTTGGAGTACCTGATTAGAGCCAGAGGCTCTAATAGGCTTCAAAATAGGGTAGAATCGGGGCGCAGAGCATTGTGCCACGAGTCCACCCAGGTGTTACAACAGTGAATGACAATTTGCTGTTGAAACACTGATCCTCAATCCAGCCAATCAGAAGTGGGTGTGAGACCTGTTTTTTGGCCGAAAAGAGAAGACTCCTGATTGGCCACCGAGGAGGAGGGAGGAAACGGAGGCATCGCCAGCGCCGCTGCGGCTGCCGTAATAACCCGTGGAGAGCAGGAGAAATGGAGGCCACTGAGCAGGGGATTTTGCTGGTGAAGCAACGGGGAAAGTGCTGTTGACCAACCTGGGGGGGGGGGGGGGGAGGGGGAGTTGTCGGTATACTATTTAATGCCCCGCCACTGGGTAACATAAAGGAGATAGGGGATGAGTTAGAAGGGAATTTTAAGCCCCAACCTTTGTGACACACTGTCTCTCTCCTTTCTCCTTTACTCACTCTGCATTCACCCCCCCCCCCCCCCACACGTTCTCTTCTCTAACTTTCTGCTCCTCCTCTCTCTTCTATACTCTCTCTCTCCCGGTGGTCTCAATGCTCCTTAGGCTGACCATACATTATACAATTTTCCTTTAGGTTTACCGAAACCGTATAATGTGAGGTCACACCTAAACACTTTCAATTTGCATGCAGTCAGGCCGACCCTCGCACCACATAGGTAAAGGTTAATCCAAAGGTTGTGAAATGTGTGGCCGGCTTATACTGAAGGCCTCTTTTGTAGCTTATTCCATTATATTGGATGACTTTTTACCTCCATGATGCTGTTTCTGGAGCTCAACATCTCCATTCCAACCTTCACCTGAAAACAAAGACATAAATGTAGATTAGTGGTTGGTCTTTTACTATGTATTGTAGGCAGGGCAGGACTCAGGGTGGTGGGGGCCCCTGGGCTTGATCCACTTTCGGGCCCTACCTTGTATACATTACCGCATTTATCGGCGTATAACACGCACCCCAAGTTTAAGAGGGAATTTTAAGGAAAGAAACTTTTAGGAGGGAAGTTTAAAGCGGGAGTCCGCCGGGAGTTCCGCCGTTTTTTTTTTTTTTAAAGCCAGCAGCTACAAATACTGCAGCTGCTGACTTTTAAAATAATGACACTTACCCGCCCAGCGCGCCCGCGATGTCGGCACCCGAAGCCGATCTCTCGATCGTCTCTCGGGTGCTGCCGCCGCCATCTTGGGTATGGGAATCAGGAAGTGGAGCCTTTCGGCTTCATTTCCCGGTTTCCTACTGCGCATGCGCGAGTCGCGCTGCACAATAAGGATGGTCCCCGCTGTCTCTGGGATCCGTGTGTTTCCCAGCAGGCAGCGGGGGACTTTCAGAAAGGGGCGTGAATCTACGCCCCTTTCCGCAGAGAGCTATCCCGGAAGTGGGTGCAGATACCTGTACTGTACAGGTACCTGCACCCCCTCCCCCCTGAAAGGTGCCAATTGTGGCGCCGGAGGGGGGGAGGATTCCAATGAGCGGAAGGTCCACTTTAGGGTGGAGCTCCGCTTTAAGGAAAAAACTTACATTTAAATGCCCATCAATGCAGCCTTATCAGTGTTCATCTGCAGCCTTGCCCATCCATCTGCAGCCTTGTCCAGTGTCATTTGCAGCCTTGTCATTGCAGTCTTGAAGTTTAAAAATGGCGCCATTGAGATACAGAGTCCTGTGTATCTCAGCAGCTCTCGGGTCCTCTCGGCGGCTCTCAGGTCCTCTTGCAGTCTCGAGCGGAGCCGAGAGTAGCCATGTGTACTCGGCTCGGCTAACAGTCACGCCCAGTCCCTGTGTTATGTCCATCATAGAGCGGGACTGGGCATGACTGTGAGCCGAGCCGAGTGCACTCGGCTATGTATCTCGGCATGGCCCCCTATTGGGTGGGGCCCATGGGCTTGAGTACCAGTCAAGCCCAATGGTAAGTCCAGCCCCGACTGTAGATACCCCCAGCAGAATTGTCTATTTCCCCCTCTTTAATACGGCAGGAAGCTGTGCTGGACACAGCAGAATCCGGTATAGAAGTCGGAGTCCTATAACTATGGAAAGAAATGTGGAAACAGAGATTCAGAGTCTAGTTATGGATTTGGTCTCCAGTGGAAGGATACAAATAATGACAGTGTGACCTCCTACAGAATACAATGTTTCCTGTAGTCAGAGATTGTTACATCTGGCTGGATAGGGATTGGTCAGGACTGAACGGTAATTTCTGGAGGTTGGGAATATTCCCAGCTGGCGGGGTGGGCCCGTTGGTCAATATCTGCTGAGGTCAATCCTCACTTGACAATGTCATATGGAGGGTGGGATCAGCGGCCATACATTTTGAGGGCTTGCTCCTTCAAAGTTGGACTTCTATGTTGCCAGGTTGGGCGGTAGGTTTATTGGAGTTCATTTGAAAATGGTGTCTCAAGGAGTTTCTATTTCAGAGCGACGTAGAAACTTGCTCAGATCTGCATCTAATTAACAGAGAGAATGTGGCAGCTTCCCATATAGAAAACTGGCGCAGTTTTCCCCCAGGTGTGACCTATTATATGAATGTGAACTCTCAGTAAACCGATCACATCCCTCTCTCTGCTCATGCAATGATCACACTACACGAGCAGAGCCTGCAGAATTAAGAACCCTCCTCCCCCCTCCCAGTGTGGAAGAGGCTAGACACGCACTGCCGAAAAAATTGTTCACTTTCGTTTTTTGGGGGATTTTTTTTAGCTTTTCGGGCCATTCGTTATGATCGAAGTTCGTTATTTTGAATAAATTCCTAACTTTGCAAAAATTTTCATTCATTATATTCCATTCATTTAAATGCCATATTTGAAAATTTGAAAAAAAAATTAAAAATTTGGAAAATTAAACATTTTGGAAATCTGAAAACTCTAATTTTCAAAATAATAACTAACTAACTAATCATAACTAACTATTAAATGATAGGTGTTGGATTGTCTTTTCAAATTTGGCTGTTTATGAATGTAATAAATACGAATTTATCCGAAGTTACAAATTATGTGAAATAACGAATGCCGCATCTAAATGAATGGAACGTAACAAATTAATAATAATAAATAATTATAATAATAATAAAAAGTTTTTATTATTATTATTATTATTATTTTTTTATTATTATTATTAACTTGATACATTCCATTCGTTTAGATGCTGCATTCGTATTTTCGGGTAATTTGTAACTTTGGATAAATTTGGATTTGTTATGTTCATAAACAGCAAAATTTGAATGGAAATTCCAATACCTATCATTTAATAGTTAGTAATAGTTATTATTTTTTTATTTTTTTATTTTTTTTTTTGCTACTTCAGCGAATTATTCATGAGGTCCAATCAAATTAACGTTCATATACGTTATCCTCATCTCCACATCATTGTAGCATTTATTTTCTAATTGAAATCCCGAACAAAGATTTCCCGTTTTTTTTTTTTTTTTTTTTTTTTTTTTCCCCTCAAATACAAAAAAGCTACTTTTATCCAGAAGGAAAAGTATACCAGCAGAACAAAGCAAAAAAAAAAAAAAGAAAACATTATATAATTCGACCCTACCCATTTCTCCCCTTCTTCACTCCCTTACACCCCCCCCCCCTCTCCCCCCGCCAACCCTCTCCCACCACCTATGCGTAGAAGTTCCAACCTTCTCAGAATCTAATATGCTCTGCGTAGCTCCATGATTTTTTAAATTTTTTCCACTCATGCCATAGCTCTACTCCTGTCTGTCCCTTATCCTCCTGGCTTTCCCTTCGCCTAGTCATCCGGTAAGTCTCTTCCACAGTATCGATCCATTCCCATGTTGCTGGGCTTTCCTCATTTTGCCAATTCTTTGGTATCAGTCTCTTGGCTGCATTTAAAAGATGTGGTACCAAAGAATTCTGATATTTTTTCATTTCCTCCCTCGTACCATGAAATAGAACCACCCATGGATCCTCGGGGATTGAGATATTTGTAATTTCTCTTATATGGTGTAATATTCTTTTCCAATATTCCTTTATTTTAGGGCACTTCCACCACAGGTGGGCCATTGTTCCTACTTCCCCACATCCTCTCCAACAATCCCCGGATTTACTTGGATCAATTTTGTGCATTTTGTCTGGGGTAGCGTACCATCTAGAAATAAGTTTATAATTCATTTCTGCTGTTCTGCTATCGACTGCAGATTTATGTATAAGTTTAAAAATTTTCCTCTTAGTGCTATTATCACATAGTGTTCCCATATCCATTTCCCATTTCTGCATATAGGGTAGACTCTCCAGCTCCCCTTCCTCGGCCAGGAGCCCATACAGCTTAGAGATCGTTCCCCCGGAGTCTTCTGCTAAGCAAAGCTTCTCCAGGGGTGACCACTCCTCTTCCGTTTTTAATGGCTGTGGTAGGCTTCTGACAAAGTGAGCCAGCTGGAGATATCTCCACTCGTCTATTTTACCTAAATCCCCTTTGTGTTGCATCTCGTGTAATGTCAAAATCTTTCCTCCTTTTATAATATCCCGCACCTGTGCCTTTTCTTTCAACCAATTTCCGCTATTTATTTTTAACCCTGGCGGGAAATATTCATTTTCTTTTAATTCCAAAAGTGGCGAATTGTATTGCTTATTTAAATGCTTATAAACCCTATCCCAAACCCTAAGTGTGTTTTGTGTCAATATACTAGTGCCTATATCCAATGTCCTGTGTTTAGGCGGGTTCCAAACTATTTTATTTAACTGTGTTTTACTCAGCCCATTCTCTATGTTAACCCATCTTTTTTCCTTATTATTAACTTTTACCCACTCTATTAGTCTCGACAATACGATAGCATTGTAATACTGTTGTATATCTGGTACCGCAAGTCCCCCTTTAAGTTTGCTTCGCTTCAGGATATCGAAGGAGACTCTAGGTTTTTTTTTATTCCATATGAATCCCCCTAACAGGGTCTTAATCTTCGAAAAATAGAACTTCGGTATCTCTATGGGGATCATTTGGAATTTATAAAGGATCTTGGGAACAATGAACATCTTTAGACTAGTAATACGTCCCAACCAGGTCAAGGGTCTATTAACCAATCTATTGCACTCTTTTTTAATTTCATCTAGTAATGGGACAAAATTTAATTTAAATAAATTCTCTAATGGGATTGTAAGTTTTATTCCCAAGTAATTTATTGCCTTCCGCCAGGGAAGACAGAATTTTTTTTGAAGCCCCCTTTTTTCCAGTTCGCCCGTATTGATATTAAGTACCTCCGATTTGGCTATATTAATTTTAAAATTTGAAAGTTGGCCATAATGTGCTATAGCTTCCATTAATTTAGGCATCGTATTACTTGGCTCCCTAATATAAAATAACACATCGTCAGCAAACGCAGCCAATTTATGCTCTTCTTGTCCTATTAAGATTCCTTTGATCTGTGGATCCTTGCGAATCGAGGCAAGAAGAGGTTCTAGGGATAGCACAAACAGCAGGGGTGAAAGAGGACACCCCTGCCTTGTGCCATTTTTCATCTCAAAAGGTAAAGAAAGCGTACCGTTGATCTTAATCCTAGAGATTGGGTGATAGTAGAGCGTCTTAATCCTTTGTAAAAAGTAATAGTTATTATTATTAGTTAGTTACTATTTATTTCCAATTTCCACATTTTCAGGTTTTCGGATTTTCATTGTTATTTTTGGATTTTCGTTCTTTTGAATTTTCGGATTTTCAAATTTTCCAACTTTTGAATTTATGAGTTTATGAATTTTTGAATTTTCGAGGTTAACAAATTTATGAATTTTTGAATTTTTGAGTTTTACGAATTTATGAATTTTTGAAATTAATGAATTTTAGTTTTCGGAAAAATACGTTAAACTGTTTTTTGTTAATTTGAATATTTCCGAATTAACAAATTTGGACTCAAATGAATTTTTTGGGGGATTTCTTTAGCTTTTCGGGCCATTCGTTATGATCAAAGTTCATTATTTTGAATAAATTCCTAACTTCGAAAAAAATTTCATTCCTTATGTTCCATTCATTTAGATGCGATATTCAAAAATTTGAAAAAAAATTGAAAAATTTGGAAAATTTTAAATTTTGAAAATCTGAAAACTCAAATTTTCAAAATAATAACTAACTAACTAATCATAACTAATTATTAAATGATAGGTATTGGATTGTCTTTTCAAATTTGGCTGTTTATGAACGTAATGAATACGAATTTATCCAAAGTTACAAATTATCTGAAATAACGAATGCCGCATCTAAATGAATGGAACGTAACAAATTAATAAGAATAAATAATCATAATAATAATAAAAAAAAGTTTTTATTATTATTATTTTTATTATTATTTTTTTATTATTAACTTGTTACGTTCCATTCATTTAGATGCTGCATTCGTATTTTCGGGTAATTTGTAACTTCGGATAAATTTGTATTTGTTATGTTCATAAACAGCAAAATTTGAAAGGAAATTCCAATACCTATCATTTCATAGTTAGTAATAGTTATTATTATTAGTTAGTTACTATTTATTTCAAATTTTCAGGTTTTCGGATTTTCATTGTTATTTTGGGATTTTCGTTCTTTTGAATTTTCGGATTTTTAAATTTTCCAATTTTTGAATTTTTCGAGTTTACGAATTTATGAATTTTTAAATTTTCGAGTTTACAAATTTACGAATTTTCGAATTTTTGAGTTTAGGAATTTATGAATTTTTTAATTTTAGTTTTTCGGAAAAATATGTTAAACGGATTTTCGTTAATTCGAATATTTCAGAATTTAGGAATTTGGCGAAAAACGAATTCGGACTGAAATGAATTGCACAGGTCTAGAAGAGGGACAGGCAAAGAGATCTGAGGATGCAGCTCCAGCTCTCATGTTCTCTATGGTGCCTGTTACTGACACGGCAGAACAGGGAACTGCTCACTCCTAATTAACAAAGGGGATTGCACCAGGTTTGCTAATCAGCAGCAGCATCTACTCTGCTATGGGGAAATGGTGGTCCCACAACTTCTGTCTCTGGATCTGTGGGCTGCAGCTTGTTTACATCATTGGCGAACATCTATATAAGTATAAATTTTGTGCCACCGGCCTCCTACTCATTCCCTGAAGATGTTCCATTTTTGACGAAACGCGTTTGGTGGGGCTAACAGTCTATGACATCATCCCACCTGTCGGTGTTCAGCAGCGAGGTTTTATGTTCGGTTTACCTTGTAAATAAATTTTATATGCAATACATTTGGAGTATTAGCGCTATCTATGGTTCCTTGTTCTTTTCTACCATCCCTGAGGAGAGTTGTGTAACCTTATAAATTGTGACGTGACCGGAGTGAAAACTCTGGAGAGTGGCAGCGGACTCTGGAGTGACCTTTTTTATACGCAAGTAATGACAATGTAGTTGCTTGTAGCGCTCTCCTAGTTAAGTTCTAGGTTTCTCTAATCAGTGGAGCTGCTTGCGTTTGCTCTGGTCTGCTCTGATTTTCACAGGCTGTGGGTTTGGTTGCTTCCCCCTGCCTTCTGGATCATTCTTGAAAGTAGCGGCTGGGAGAGCAAAATCTGCAGTCTGAATATTTATGTGGTCCCAGCCAATCCCTGGCGGGGGGGAGGGTGCCCAATAGGTGGCTGGGAATGTGTATAAATAGTTTCAGGCCTGGAGCAGAGGGCTTCTTGTCCAAGAGGAGAGGATCCCAACCGGGGGGGGGGGGGGGGGGCTGTTGCCCTTCTGGGCATCCAGCTGTGCTTCTCCATTTGCTGATATAGGTCCCAGTTGTGCTATCTGGGGGGGGGGGGGCTATTCTACTGAACTTTTCTGGAGCTGACTGAGGAACATTTTTGGGGGGATCTGGTCTTAAGAGTTCATGAGAGAAATGTCTGGAAGATATTGGAAGGAGACATCTAACTATCCAGAGACATTTGTGAGTACAGACTGGTGTCTGATAGCTGCTGCTATCGGAGTCAGGCTGTACTAAAAGCGGACATTGCTCTTGGTGTCCCTGTGTAGCCCAGCTTATCATTTGCTGCTGCAAGGAATGTGCTAGATATCTCCGAGAGGAAGATAGAAGTCCTCAAGTTAATACTTAACGCTACTGGAGTATCCCACAGTTACCCAGTACCCCATCCAAGTTCAAGTGAGCCGGAAGAGTGATAGAGACCGTGTTCCTGGCTTCTAGTGAACTTGACAATGTAATTACTTGTAGCACTCTCCTAGGTTAGGAAAATTTGGTTCTTTAGCTCTCCTGTAATCAGTGGAGCTGCTTGTGGTTGCTTTGGTCTGCTCTGAGTTCCACAGGCTGTGGCTTTGACTGCTTCCCCTTGCCTTCTGGATGGTTCTGGAAAGAGGTGGGCTGGGAGAGTCATATCTACAGCATGACTATTTAAGTGGTCCCAGCCAATCCCTGGGGTGGGGGGGGGAGGGTGCCCAGTAGGTGGATGGGAGAGTGTATAAATAGCTTGAGACCTGGAGCAGAGAGTTCTTGTCCAGAAGGAGAGGATCCAAGCCTGGGGGGGGGGGGGGGGGCTGTTGCCCTTCTGGGTAGTCCAGCTGTGTTTCTTCATTTGCTCGTCAAGGTCCCAGCTGTGCTAGCTGGGGGAGCTACTGAACTTTGCTAGAGCTGACTGAGAAACTTTCTTTTTTAGGGATCTGGGCTGAAGAGCTAATTGGAGAAATGTCTGGAAGATATTGGAAGGAGACATCCAACTATCCAGAGACATCTGTGAGTACAGACTGGGGTCTGATAGCTGCTGATATCGGAGTCAGCCTGTACTAAAGGTGGACATTGCTCTCGGTGTCCCTGTGTAGCTCAGCCCATCATTTTCTGCTGCAAGGACTGTGCTAGGAATCTTTGAGAGGAAGATAGAAGTCCTCAAGTCATTACTTAATGCTACTGGAGTATCCCACAGTTACCCTGTACCCCATCCAAGTTCAAGTGATCCAGAAGAGTGATGGAGACCGTGTTCCTGGCTGCTGGTGCCCTTATTGGGGAGAGGACCTTGGAACCAAATCAGAGGGCCCTTTAGCAGGTGAGCACCACATACTAAATAAACAGGCCCACAATGTAAAGGTAAAAATGACTCTGCTCCACAGGGTTTGTAGAGGAGTGAGAGCAGAACTGGTTAAACAATACAGTAAAACTTACTGGGGGTATCAATGGTGAGGCCGAACACCTGAACTTCACATAATTCAAGACGTGTATCCTTATCTGGAATGACGACAGTGACGTAACGCCCCTCCATACCATCACACTTAAAAGAGAACGTTGCTCCAGGGCCCATGGAAGACACCGTCCCGCACCTGTTGGATAAGGAGGACAATGGTGGTGATTTCAATGTATATATGGACATTTATGTCTTTATTACGCTGTTTTGATGTATCACTCAAAAAAGACTATCACTTTGTAATGTACAGTGGATGTTGGAGCTGCCATTTTTTTTTCTCCCATTGGTAGACTTGCGCTGCCATCCAAAACATTTCTAATGCACATCAACCAATTGAAAAACAGACTTTTTTGGCCAACGCACATCAACACCCAGTACAAACATGAACTGGCACCACGTTATGGTGTGTTGGCAGCACTTGGTGCGAACGGTCTGTAGTGTCTCGTGGACAACCTTCACTTTCATAGCTAAAATAAGTAGTGATTGATAGACTTGTGCACAACGGAAAATTTTGTTTCGTTGTCATTCGTAAAATACATAATTTCGTTCCATTATATTCGTTATGTTACGTTAATACGTTTGCGGATAATTCGCTATTATTCGTAGAGTGTCGAATTAATTCGTTCGTTTCGCTATTTATGTATGTATAGACATTCGTGATAATGATTCGTAGTTTGGAAAGTCGTTTGTTTATTGAATCTTTTAACACACACAATGACAACGTCTCTTCTCCTCGGCTCAAATACAATACAACACCCTTCTCACTCAGTTCTCAGGAATGCACTTTGCCAGTAATCCAACCTCCGGCACAAAATTAATCAGCTGATTGGACTATAAGATTTACTTTGAGCTGACCTTTTGTTTCATTAGATCTTTAACCACTTCCCGACCGGCGCACGCCGATGTACATCGACAGAATGGCACGGGCAGGCATATTGGCTTACAGGTACGTCCAATCTTCAATGCCACCCTGCCATCTGGAGCGCGCCGGCGGCGGCGCATTCCTGCGCTGGTCGGGACCCCCGTGAGTCCGGTCGCGGGACCCGCGGACTCGATCTCCGCGGGCATACCCGCGATCGTCTCACGGGACGGCTGAATGGAGGAAATGCCGTGTAAACATCATTTCTCCATTCTGCCTAGCAACTAGTGACGCTGATCTCTGCTCCATGTGATTGGAGCAGAGTTCAGTGTTCACTAAATGAAAGCCCAACCCCCCCACAGTTAGTAACACGCCCCTAGGAACACTTAACCCCTACACTGCCACCCACTGGTTAACCCCTTCACTGCCAGTGTCATTTACATAGGAATCACTGCATTTATATAGCACTGATTGCTGTATAAATGACAATGGTCCCAAAAATGTGTCAAAAATGTCCGATGGGTCCCCCACAATGTCGCAGTCACAATAAAAATCGCTGATCGCCCCTATTACTAGTAAAAAAAAAAATAATAAAAAATTATTAATAAAAATGCTATAAAACTATCCCTATTTTGTAAATGCTATAACTTTTGCGCAAACCAATCAATAATCGATTATTGCGTTTTTTTTTTTACCAAAAATATGTAGAAGAATACGTATCGGCCTAAACTGAGGGAAAAAAAATGTTTTTTTATATATTTTTGGGGGATATTTATTATAACAAAAAGTAAAAAATAATGCGCTTTTTTCAAAATTGTCGCTCTATTTTTGTTTATAGCGCAAAAAATAAAAACCACAGGGGCGATCAAATACCACCAAAAGAAAGCTCTATTTGTGGGAAAAAAAGGACGTCAATTTTGTTTGGGAGCCAAGTCGCACGACCTCGCAATTGTCAGTTCAAGCGACGCAGTGCCGAATCGCAAAAAGTGGTCTGGTCTTTGACCAGCAAAATGGTCAGGTCTGTAAGTGGTTAAAGAATTACCAAATCATGTCAAATTCATTCGAATTCATTCCTTATATTTCTTTCGTATTCGTTGTTATTCGTTATTTTTTTATTCGGACATTCGGATGCATCCGAATGTCCGAAAGATGCAAAATTCATCCGAATTTCGATTCGTTACGAAAACTAATTGCACAAGCCTAGTGATTGAACGCGAGACGTACACTGGGTTCTTCTTCCAGCCCACAGCTGAGTTTCCTACGTGGATCTCGGCTCCTTCAAGACTTTGGGTGTCGGGGTTCTTCTTGCTGGTCAGTGCGATGAAGAAGACTTTGTGGGTGGATTTCAGGTCTAGTGTCAACCAGGGACCTCTCTCCTCTGTGGTCCGAGTACAGGTATATAGGAGGCCATCGGTGGCTTTGCTGGAGTCACCTCCATCTGTGCTGGACTGGGAGGTCTCACTGCTAGGGGCTACATTGGGTGCTGAAGAAGATACAAAATATCTATTAATATTATTAATATTGGTGTAATTATTATTATCATCCGAAAACTTCAAACTTATGATTATAAAAATGGAGACAACTGATCTCTTAAAGTTTATCTAAAACCTTTTGTTAGAACCCAGTCAAGTTTTATTCCTTAATAGTTCACCAAATAGCGAGGAGCACCGGACTACCCCGTACAATTCAAAAGATACATTGAAGCCAACTTGGACTTCAGTAGGTGTGTTCAATAGGGGGAAAGTAAAAAGAAAGAACATTATTTATTGTAAATTAAATGATTTTTTATTATTATATAATTGCATTAAAGATCCACTTTAAAGTGTTTCTACAGCCTAAACATTTTTTTTTACCTTAAAGGGGTTGTAAAGGTTCATTTTTTTATTTTCTAAATAGGTTCCTTTAAGCTAGTGCATTGTTGGTTCACTTACCTTTTCCTTAGATTTCCCTTCTAAATGTTTTTTTTCTTTGTCTGAATTTCTCACTTCCTGTTTCTCCTCAGTAAACTTCACACCATCATCCGAGCTGGTGGTTAGTCAGCCAGAACAGCTTACTGAACAGCTTACTGAGGAGGAACAGGAAGTGAGAAATTCAGACAAAGAAAACAAAGAAAAAAAACATTTAGAAGGGAAATCAAAGGAAAAAGATAAGTGAACCAACAATGCACTAGCTTAAAGGAACCTATTTAGAAAATAAAAAATGAACCTTTACAACCCCTTTAACCACTTGCCGACCAGCCCTCGTCATCATATGGTGGCAGGTTAGCAAGTTCCCGCAAATCTCCATAGATGTACGACGGCTCCCTTAAGAGCCATAGCAGGCGTGCGCATGGCCGGTGGGTGCGATGTCCGCCAGCCACGATGTCCGCCAGCCACCCGCGATCGCGGGCACGAGAGCCAGAACAGGGATTTGTGTATGCAAACGTACAAATCCCTGTTCTGACAGGAGAGAAGAAACAGGTTGTCTGTTCCTACTAAGTAGGAAAAGCTATCTGGCTCCTCCTCTAGTCAGTCCCACTCCCCCCACAGTTAGAAACACTCCCTAGGGAACTCATTTAACCCCTTGATCGCCCCCCCCCAGTGTTGACCCTTTCCCTGCCAGTGACATTTTTACAGTAATGAGTGCATTTTTATAGCAATGATCGCTGTATAAATGTCAATGTTCCCAAAAATGTTTCAATGTAGCAGTCCCGATAAAAATCGCAGATCGCCACCATTACTAGTGAAAAAAAAAATGTAAAAAATAAAATTGCCTTAAAAATGCCATAAATCTATTCCCTATTTTGTATATGCTAAACCTTTTGCGCAAACCAATCAATATAGGCTTATTACGATTTATTTACCAAACATATGTAGAAGAATACATATCAGCCTAAACTGATGAAGAAATTTGTTTTTTTACATTTATTTTTTTTGGATATTTATTATAGCAAAAAGTAAAAAATATGTATTTTTTTCTTTTTTTTTAATTGTCGCTCCTTTAATAATAATTATACTAATAATAATTTAACTATGACTAACTATTAAATTATAAGTATTGAAATTTCCTATTCAAATTTGGCTGTTAGTGAATTTATTCGCAGTTACAAATTTATCGGAAATAACGCATGCCATATCTAAAACGAATGAAACGTAACTAATTAATAATAATAACTAACAATAATAATAAAAACTTTTTGTTATTATTTTATTATTATTATTATTTATTATTTATTTGTTCTGTTCCATTTGTTTAGATGCGACATTCGTTATTTCGGATAATGCATAACTTTGGATAAATTTGGATTCGTTATGTTGACTAACAGACAAATTTGAAAGGAAATTCCAATACCTATAATTTAATATTTAGTTATTATTAGTTAGTTATCCTTTCAAATTTTCAGATTTTCTTTCTTATTTTGGCATTTTCTAGTTTTTGAATTCCCGAATTTTCGAATTTACGAATTTTCGAATCTTCGAATCTTCAAATTCATGAATTTACAAATTGCAGTCATAACGAATGACCCAAAAAATTCAATGAAACAAAAACAAATAAAACTAAAAAGAACACTTTTTTTGTTTATAGCGCAAAACATAAAAACTGCAGAGGTGATCAAACGCCACCAAAAGAAATCTCTATTTGCGGGGAAAAAAAAGTTGAATTTTGTTTGTGTACAACATCGCACGACTGCGCAAGTTAGTTAAAGCGATGCAGTGCCGTATCGCAAAAAAAAAAAAAAATGGCCTAGTCATTAAGGGGGGAAATCTTCCCACAGTAAAACACTTTTAAGCCTTTGATGGATAAACCATTGTACAGCTGCTGAGGGACTACTAGTTTCAGGAATTTTCACAGGACTTGCTGGGACTTGTAGTCTCCCATCAGATGCAAAAGAGATTTTATTCAATCCTTACCAGCACTGGAATGCTTCAGAATATTCTTTAACTCCTTGGCACCTGTAATAAAGAAATCAGATACAAAAAATATTGGAGGATGTTGGGGAGACATTTAATGAACTGAATGAAAGTTGAATCTGATCTTTATTTCAATCACTGCAACCAAATTCAGATTTAAAGTTGAAGTTTAACCTGCTTATATTTTGTCTTCCCTCGTTCCCACTTTGCCCTCATCAAGCAGGCCCACATCTCCTCTGGATGGTATCGGAGAGTCGGTGTTCTGCCAAAAACTGTCCCCCCATTGGATAGTGTCCGCCCTGTAGTGCGCAGGCGCAGTACGGAGGACAAGGAGACTCCGAAAGTCTCCGAAGATGAACGGCGCCTGAGTCCAGGTTCAAGCCCCACCATCCAAGTGGACATACGGTAGCACTTAGTAACAGGGCCACTCTTGGGCTCGCTTCGCTTGCCACGCTTCGGGCACGGCCTCGCTTCGCTCTGAAATTTTTTATTCGAACTCTGTGTCCACTTGGATGGTGGGGCTTGAACCTGGACTCAGTGCGCAGGTGCCGTTCATCTTTGGAGACTTTCGGCGTCTCCTTGTCCTCCGTACTGCTCAAGGGCGGACACTATCCGACGGGGGACAGTATTAGACACAACACCAGCTGCTTGTCTTGAGGGCTCCCCTGTCAGATGACATAGTGCTTGACTGCCGATTGGGGATTGTTCTCTAAGCATTCTGTGCCCTCTGCTTCTCACTATTACCAGGGCCGTTTTTTAAGGCAGGGCAAAAGGGGCAGCTGCCCTGGGCCCTGTCATTGTTGTGGGGCCCAAAACCAGCTGCCTCATACTTGCCAACTATCCTGGTTTAAATTCCCTTGTCCTTTGAAGTTTTAGTCCTGTGCTGTGTCCTAATATCTCAGTGTGAAGTGCTGGTACTAATACTGCCCAGCCCTGCCTTATTGTTGTGTACAGAGGACTCACTTGCAGACCCTGTGTTTACATGTAAATAACAGACATTCATATGTAAATAGTGGTGGCATTCATAAGTAAATAGTTGTGGCTGGCGGCATTGATATGTAAATAAAGGGCGGAATATGTATATCATGCACCCCTGCATTGAGGAGATGATGTGCTGTAACATCTAGCAACCAATCAGTGAGCAGTAATATTGTACAGTAACCTCTAGCAACCAATTAACAGACAGAAATAATTTGCTGTAACCTCTAGCAACTAATCAATGAGCCAAAATGTGTGCTGTAACCTCTAGCAACCAGTCAGTAAGCAGTAATTATATGCTGTAACCGCTGGCAACCAATCGCAACTGCTGCCTGATCGATATAGTAAACTAAGTCTAGCTGTTATTTATTGTATGTCTCAGAGCAGGTGGAGAGTGAAATTGAATGGGGGGGGGGGGGGGCAAGAAAATTTTTGCCCAGGGTCCAATCAATATTAAAGACAGCCCTGACTATTATCACCTAGTTATGGGAAGTTTATGGGATTGCTAACCTTGGTTGTCATTTGGATACGTTGTGAATATCAATATTCCTCTATATCTCATCTCATAGATATTATTGGCTGTATAGCTAGAATTTTGTATCAGCACACATTTGTTGTTTTTTGGCTCCTGAACAGCTGCCCTGCCTTACTTGTTTTTAACTAACTGCCAACATTATGACTATACATTGCCTTAAGCTCCTGAAGAAGCGATTGGCACGCAACACATGGAGCGAGTCAAGATATATTACATAGTTACATAGTAGGGGAGGTTGAAAAAAGACACAAGTCCATCAAGTTCATCCTATGTGTGTGATTATATGTCAGTATTACATTGTATATCATGTATGTTGTGGTCGTTCAGGTGATTATCTAATATTTTTTTCAAACTATCGATGTTCCCCGCTGACACCACCACCTGTGGAAGGGAATTCCACATCCTTGCCGCTCTTATATTAAAGAACACTCTACGTTTCTTCTAATTTTAATGAGTGGCCACGAGTCTTGTTAAACTCCCTTCCATGAAAAAGTTTTATCCCTATTGTGGGGTCACCAGTCCGGTATTTATATATTGTGGGGTCACCAGTCCTGTATTTATATATATTGTGGGGTCACCAGTCCGGTACTTATATATTGTGGGGTCACCAGTCCGGTATTTATATATTGTGGGGTCACCAGTCCGGTATTTATATATTGTGGGGTCACCAGTCCGGTATTTATATATTGTGGGGTCACCAGTCCTGTATTTATATATATTGTGGGGTCACCAGTCCGGTACTTATATATTGTGGGGTCACCAGTCCGGTATTTATATCTTGTGGGGTCACCAGTCCTGTATTTATATATTGTGGGGTCACCAGTCCTGTATTTATATATTGTGGGGTCACCAGTCCGGTATTTATATATTGTGGGGTCACCAGTCCGGTATTTGTAAATTGAAATCATATCCCCTCTCAGGCGTCTCTTCTCCAGAGAGAATAAGTTCAGAGCTCCCAACCTTTCCTCATAACTAATATCCTCCAGACCCTTTATTAGCTTTGTTGCCCTTCTTTGTAGTCGCTCCATTTCCAGTACATCCTTCCTGAGGACTGGTGCCCAGAACTGGACAGTATACTCCAGGTGTGGCCAGACCAGAGTCTTGTAAAGCTACATTACGCCACATTACACCACAACTCTACAACACATCATGCACTCTGGAAATAACTTTACTGTATAGAATGATTTCTTTTTCTATGTAGTGCATTATTCTGATGTATAAGTGGTGATTACCTTATTATACAGGCAGTATACATAGCGTGAATTTTAAACCCAATTCTTTATTTTTTTTTATATGTATTAAAGTTATTTTTACTTTAAAATTGTGTACTAGTGTGCCTATAAAGCCCAAGTTCTATGTTCTATCATAAATTTCTTATTTCTGATATGACACTGGAGCAAGATGCACTAGTGGGGGGACCTAAATACCCTCCCAGCAGCCAGCATCCGGTGGAAATGTATTTCTGGGATCTGCTGGTTGCTGGGAGACCCCTGCTGGTGGATGTCTGAACTACATAATTTGGCTCTGGGAAGCACAGCAGCACCAGCAGGTGATCCACATACTGACAGTACCCTAATGTCTTCTTTTGCTGCTCCTTGTATTCTGAGAACCATGTTTTATTAATAATAAAAAAATGTAACAAGAAATTTGGAAGAGGATGGACACAGAACATACACGTAGATGGGATGGGTCCAATTACAAACACTTTGCTGATTGCTAGTATAATTCTGAATACAAATGGTGCACTTACGCTCCTGTTCTGCACTCTCGGAGGAGTCCCTGTAGATTGGAATGACTAAAAGAACAAAGTTATTATATTATTAGTATGTAAAAGATATTTGTAGATAAACTATTACATATTTGATACTTTTCCTACATTCATAATCATCTGGGAAGTCTGTGCCATAAACTTTCACTTCGCACAGCGTCAGATAGCCGGCTCTTCCCGGTATGGTAACCGTGACGTACTGGCCAACCATCCCACACACGTACTCTTGCTCCTTCCCCAGTTCCATAGATGTAATTTTTGCACACCTGAGTGAAAGAGTTAAGTTTGCTGCACTTTATTGATTTCTGTTTTTTTTTTTGTTGTTACTCTTTATAGTATATAATAAAGTCCAAACAACAGTAGTTTATCTTCTTGTATAGGGTAGAGACCCTGTCATTATACACAGGGGAACTGCCCAGAATCAATTTCATACAATTTCCATACTTCCTGCTATAATGAAGTTATATTCATAAAAAAAGTGATTACACTGATGTATGAGAAGATGGCAATCAGGTAGACATACCTTTACTACAAAGAGAAGAAGGCTAAAAAAAGACATTAGAAGACCTAAGCAAAATATGCACAAGATTGATATAATTTTCCGTCAAGAAAAAAACAGCAAAGAGAGTGCTGTCCCAATGAGTTTTAGTAGACATAACCATGTTCAAACCAATAAACCATTGCTGTTTTTTTCTTGTCCCTCATTTGGTCTTATGAGTTGGGGAGCAGCGGCCAGGGTTTTACCCTTCCCTTTTCACAGGCCACTTTTGGATTCACCTATGCGCCTGATTTTTAATTGTTTTTAGATCATATTTGGTGTCTATGAAATTGTAATTTCATTCTGTTCAGTAATATGTCGGTTGTCAGATTTCAAAACCTTGACAGATGAAAATGTACTGTAGATTCATTTAGAAACATTGGCATTTAGGGTGTGTCTGCTGAACATATAAAACGATTTAAGACCCCTTAAGCACACATCTCAGACCCTTTGATTGATTATATTAATTCTGTAAATGCTCTCTTCAGAGACCAGACGCGATGCAAATTGTTCTTACCATCAAAACTACAGTATAAAGAAATGCTATGGGGCATTTATGAGAGCCGATACATACATCACATTGTTCTCACTCTGCAGTGGACTGGACTTTTCTGCAAATAGTTTTGCACTATTTTTTATTTTCTACTTTCATTAAAGTAGAAGTAGAGGCAAAACTTTTTTTAAATTTTGGATAGAGTAAGGGAGGGTTATAACCCCTGCAAGGTTTATTTTGTGCCATCTGTATTCCATTGTGAAGATTTCCCCTCACTTCCTGTCCCATAGCCAAACAGGAAGTGAGAGGAAATCTCTGCAAATTAAGGGAATCTTTTGGGGACCCCAGGCAGGGGCGGACTGACCATTGGGCCACTCGGGCACTGCCCGAGGGCCCCGAGCCACTAGGGGGCCCCATCAGGGTTGCCAGCCTCAGTAAAACCAGGGACAGTATGTAAAAATCTTTTTTTTTTTTTTTACATCTGTCTCTGAAATGTCCCTTACCGACATCCTTTTGGTCTAAAAATCCCAAGATCATAGCTGCCCCACCTCTCCAGTACCTTCTCAGCCAATAGAAACATGTCTGTGTATACTGTGTGTACATGTATGTGTATATTGTGTGATTGTATACTGTGTGACCCCATAATCTCAGATTGCCTGGGGGCCCCATAATCTCCTATTGCCCGGGGGCTCCATGAGTTGTCAGTCCACCCCTGACCCCAGGTCACCAGAACTAATGTCCACATTGGAAAATTTAGCATTGATTACTTTTTTGGGAACAACCCAAAATATGGTATTTTTTTAAACTTTCAATTATAATAATAAACAGGAAAAATAGGATGGATCACAGACAGCAATAGAAACTGTAGGGGTTCTAATCCATCTCCCCTTCAAAACTAGAAATAAAATAGCCTTTAGTTATACTTTAAAACAATATTTTTAAATCATTAAGGCTGAATCTCTAAATGGTCTAACCTGAAATTAACCACTTGCTTACTGGGCACTTAAACCCCCCTCAGTCCCAGACCAATTTTCAGCTTTCAGCGCTGATGCACTTTGAATGACAATTGCGCGGTCATACAACACTGTACCCAAATGAAATTTTTATCATTTTTTTCCCACAAATAGAGCTTTCTTTTGGTGGTATTTAATTACAGCTCGGAGTTTTATTTTTTGCTAAACAAACAAAAAAAGATGCAAAAAAAAAAAAAAAAAAAAATCATGTTTTAATAGTTTGTTATAAAATTTTGCAAACGGGTCATTTTTCTCCTTCATTGAAGTGCGCTGATAAGGCGGCACTGATAGGCTGCATTGGTGGGCACTGATGGGCTGCATTGGTGGGCACTGATAGGCTGCATTGGTGGGCACTGATAGGCTGCACTTGTGGGCACTGATAGGCATAGTTAAGGCGGCACTAATAGGCACAGATAAGGCGGCACCGATGGGCACAGATAAGGCGGCACTGATGGGCAAAGATGGGCACAGATAAGATGGCACGGATGGGTGGCACGGATAAGTGGCACGGATGGGTGGCACGGATGGGCACTGATAGGTACCACAGATAGATGGGACTGATGGGCACTGATAGGTGGCACTGATAGGTGGCTCTGATGGGCGGCACTGCTGGGCACTGATGGGCGGCACTGCTGGGCACTGATGGGCGGCACTGCTGGGCACTGATGGGCGGCACTGGGGTGCAGCACCTTTGAGGCAGATTGGGTGGCACTGTGGGTGGCACTGTGGGTGGCACTGTGGGGTGGCACTGTGGGGTGGCACTGTGGGTGGCACTGTGGGGTGGCACTGTGGGCATTATGGGCACAGACGGGGGGCACTTACTTTTACTTTGTTATATTTCAGGATGGCACTGCGGGAGGCAGGTGGGCACTGGCAGGTGGCATGTGGTGCCTTTCATTGCTGGCCGTGATCGGGACTGATGTCCCGATCACGGCCGCCGGTGATCGGCTTTTTTTTTTTCTCCTCGCGCTGTCAGCGCGAGGAGGAATAATAGCCGATTACCGGCTCCGTTCTATCACATGATCAGCTGTCATTGGCTGACAGCTGATCACGTGATAAGGGGTCGGGATCGACCCCTTACACGGATCGGTGATCAGGCGAGTCTCACGGACTCGCCGATCACAGAGCGCGCCGCGCGCGCCCCTCAGGGGGCGCGCAGGCCGCTCGTAACCAGGACGACGTCAATAGACGTAGTCCTGGAAATCTAGGTCCGCGCTAATGCCGTCATTCGGCAATAGCGCGGTACCCAAGTGGTTAAAGAACGTATTGCCTCTGCGGAGAAGCTACCATATTGTAGACTCTGTTACATTCCTGTCTGGGTGTTGGAGCAAGTGATGCTGCGAATGGTGGGTGTTTCCATTAAAACTTATGTTGGCAGCTACCATTTTGTGTGTGTAAAGGGTTAACTGTGGAGTTAACTTGCCCCAGTGATGCTCATTCTAAGTCTGCTGGTGCTTAGTTGTCCCATGAACTGGAAAATCTCTGTCCAGATTGAGCTACATAATGAATACATACTGTAACTGCAATTTATATCTGCCTGCCAGTTCAGTTTTTAGTGCAGTCTCACAAGTAATGCCGCGTACACACGACCGGACTTTTCAACATCAATTGTCCGACGGAACGATTCTGGCAGACCATTTGATCGTGTGTGGGCTGCAGCAGACTTTTGATTTGCAAAAATCCGACAGACTTTAGAAATGGAACATGTTTCAAATTTTTCCAAAGGAACTCTGCCCAGTTTCTACCGAGAAATCCGCTTGTGTGTATGCTAGTCCGATGGACAAAAACCGACGTTAGGGCAGCTATTGGCTACTGGCTATGAACTTCCTTATTCTAGTCCGGTCGTACGTCATCACGTTCGAATCTGTCGGACTTTGGTGTGATTGTGTGTGGCCAAGTCCGTTCATTCGGAAAGTCCATCAGAACTCTGTCAGAACTCCGTCAGAACTGACAAAAGTCTGTCGGACCTAGTCCCTCGAAAAGTCCGGTCGTGTGTACGCGGCATTAGTCTTTATGTAACCAGGCCCCAACTCAAATTGCATGATATTTTCTCAAAAGAAATTAGGAAAGATGTTGGGAAGTTCTATCATGGCTCACAACAAAACCAAGTTAGAATGCCTTACCTTGGGTTTTGTGTGCCGCCTCTCTGAGGAGATGTTCCAATTCTGAGCTCTGCCCCTTCTATCCGCTCTTTACAGCAGTCACCTCTGTTTAAGATTTTTACTTTTGTGACATTGTAGACTTTCGTGAGGTCCACCCTCCACCACGGCTCTATCTCCAGGTCAGTGTGGGAGCAATGTTTTGACATGTAATTGGTATTCGTAGAGCCATCAATGGCATTTTCTGGAGCTCCCAATTTATCATATGTGCTGGACTGGGAACTGATTCCTCGAAAAGCAAGATTCTCACCTTTAAAAGAACCAAATATTATTTATGCAACTTTATAAACTTTATAGACTAAAGTTTGTGGACACATGACCTTCATGCCTAAATCATCTAGTTGAACATCCCATTTCAAAACCATTGAAATACCCCTTTGTGGCCATAACATCTTCCACTCTTTTAGGAAGACTTTCCAAAACATTTTGAAGTGGGTCTTCGCAAATTTCTAAGGTCAAGTACTGATGTTAGGATTGTCCAATTATTTCCCAAAGGGTTCTACTGGGTTGGGATAGAGGCCACTCATGTTCCTCCGGACCAAACTGGTCAAATTTTGTCTTTAATGGAGCTGGCTTTGTACACAGGGGCACAGACATTCTGAAGCAGGGAAGGGCCTTCCCTAAACTGCTATCACAATTGTCTAAAATGTCTTTATATGTCATAGCATTAACCACACACTTCACTGGAAACATATCAACTCATAGTTGTAAATGAATATTGAAATGGCAACAACATTGAGGGTAAGGACTATGAAATACACCCATCACAGTTCCCATGTGTATTATAAATAATGCCCTACAAATGAAAACAGGAACTACAACCTACTTTCCATGATTATTTAATTTCACTTAAATACCTGTAAGCTGTTAAATTTGCAGCTTTAAAGCTTTATCCAGCTTACCTTCATCTTCTGTAGTCTTGGGTATATACCGATAGTAGGGGTGATGGTCAGGTGTCCACAAACTTTTGGCCATATATTGTAACAATTTATTGAATAGCATTAGCTCAAAGTTCAGTTCACACACAACTTATATTACAGTTTCAGATGAATATTGAAAAGGTAACATTAAAGATGTGGACTATGGAATACACCCATTGCAGTTCCTATGTGTAATTAAAACAATGACCTACAAATCAAGACATGATCTACAATCTACTTTCCATAATTCTTTCATTTCACTTAAACATCTAAAATATGTTAAATTTGTAGCTTTAACACTTTATCCAGCTTACCTTCATCTTCTGTAGTCTCCTTGGCTTTAAATGCTGAAAATTGGAAAATAATATATTTTTTATAAGTGTAATGCAATTTGCAATGTTTTATTGCTAGGTTCTTCTTTCTTTTACAAGCCTGCTCCTGTCCTTTAATTTAATTTCCTAATTCTAAATCAAAATAAGCAACCTGTGTCTCCTCTTACACAGCAGGTCAACTTATCCTTTAAAGGCCAAGTTTATGCACATGGTTAAAAAATTGGGTTAGCTCAGCAACACCATTTATGAAGGCCAGTGACTCTCCCAACATCAGATTGAACTTAATATCATCACAATACCAATTCTGTATTGTACAGATGACCAGGGTGACTACTAACAAGGAGTTCCACTCAAAAGTTATCCATTTCCCCCCTCCGGTACTTTCGGGGAGAGGGGGGAACGGGCACCTGTTTTTTTCCCCACTTTCGTGAGACAGGGCCTCAGCTTGGTCTCTCTGAAGTTTCACCCCTACTTCTTCCTCCGCTGCAGGACCAATTAAGCCCAATACACACTATCAGATTATCTGCTGAGTTTTTCCTTCAGATTTACCAAAACCATATAATATGAGGACAAACCTTAGGAGTTTCAATGTGTATGCAATCAGGCAGGCCCTTCTACTACATGGTTTTGGTAAATCTGAAGGAAAAACTCAGCAGATAATCTGATCGTGTGTATGGGGCTTTAGAAGGCACAGCACACTTTGCGCATGCACATAGGAAACTGGCTGTGAAGCCAAAGGCTTCACTGCCGGGTTCCCTTACCAGGAATGTTGCCAGCTGCACCCCACAACCGATCCGAAGATGGACTGGGCTGCCAACATGGCGGGCTCCCTGGACAGGTAAATGTCCATATTTTAAAAGAATATTAAAAGTAGCTGCAGTATTTGTGTGGGGGGTGTACCTCCTATTATTCTTTCACTTTTAAACCTTTTTATTTTGCTGTTACTTTTGACTGTTTTGTAAACTCATTTCTTTCATGGGTTTTCTTTTCTTCTAAATTATTTTTACAAAACATTAAGCTGAATTGCTGAATGCTCGAACTGGAAACTAAGGAGTTTTGCTTCTATTAAAATGATACCATATTCTAAACCTTGTTACATTCCTATCTGGTTGTGGCCGTGAGTAATACATATATTTTTATAAGGGTCAGAATTGTAACAAAAGATACTGTGAAAGGTGCATGTTTCCTTTAAAACTAAATCGCACATGTGCGTATAAAGAGTTAACTGCTCAGTTGTTAATGATCACTGACAGTCTGCTGGCACTTAGATTGTTGTCACGAGCTGGAAAAAGGTAAAGAAAGCTACCATATTGTAGACTCTGTCTGGGAAAACTTGGGTTGCTCTACACCAAACTGGTCAAACCATGTCTTTATGGAGCTGTCTTCATACACAGTCATGCCTTTTCCAAAATGTCACCACAATTGTCTAAAATGTCTTTGTATGTTGTAACATTAATCATACCCTTCATTGGAAACATCCCAATCCAGTTATTTTGAGGGATGTCTACATACACTATAACACCAAAAGTATTGGTACGGCTGCCTTTACATGTACTTGTACGTGTGTTGGCCCACCCTTTGCAGCTATAACAGCTTCAACTCTCCTGGGAAGGCCGTCCTCAAGGTTTATGTGTGTGTCTATGGGAATGTTTGACCATTCTTCTAGAAGCACATTTGTAAGGTCAGGCACTAACCTCTACCTGATAGAACACCTTTGGGATGAATCAAAGCACAGACTGCGAGCCAGGCTTTCTTTCCAACATAAGTGCCTTACCTCACAAATGTGCTTTTGGAAGAATGGTCAAACATTCCCATAGACACATTTCTAAATCTTAAGGACAGCCTTCCCAGAAGAGTTGAAGCTGTTATAGCTACAAAGGGTGGGCCATCTCAATATTGAACCTTATGGACTGAGACTGGGATGCCATTAAAGTTCATGTGCTTGTAAAGGCATGCATCCCAATACTTTTGGAAATATAGTGTAGCTTTGGGCATATAGTAGACGTGATGGTCAGGCGTCCACAAATGTTTGGTCATAAATTGTAACAATAGACAACAATACATAGATAACACCGAAATTCTGAAGCAGGAAAGGACCTTCTCCAAACTGTTACCACAATTGTCTAAAATGTCTTTGTATGCCATACCATTAATTATATCCTTCACTGGAAACATCTGAACTAAGTTATTTTGAGGGGTGTCTACAAACCTTTGGCGATACAGTAGGTGAGATGGTCAGATGTCCACAAATATTATTAAAATATATTGAATGGCATTAGCTCAAAGTTAAAGTCACAATTTTTATTGCAGTTGTAGATGAATGTTGAAACGGTAACAACATTGAGGATGTGGACTATGAAATACACCCATTGCAGTTCCCATGTATATTATAAACAATGCCCTACAAATGAAGACAGAAACTACAATCCACTTTCTATAATTCTTTAATTTCACTTAAACATCTGTAACTTGTTAAATTTGCAGTTTTAAAGCTTTAACTGGTTAACCATCATCTTTTGTAGTCTTGGGTATATAGTAGGTGTGATGGTCAGGTGTCCACAAACTGTTGGCCATATATTGTAACAATTGATTGAATGGCATAAGCTCAAAGTTCAGTTTACACACAACTTATATTCACAATTGTAGAATACTGAAAAAGTAGCATTGAGGATGTGGACTATGCAAGACACCCATTGCAGTTCCCATGTGTATTTAAGAAAATATCCACGAATGAAGATGGAAACTACAATATACTCTCCATAATTCTTTAATTTCATATAAACACCTGTAAGCTGTTAATTTGTAGATTTAAAACTTTATCTGGCTTACCTTCTTCTCCTGTACTCTCTCCGATTCCAAATACTGAAAAGACAATAAAGGTAGAGTTTACGTGTAGCCAATTTTTTTTTAGTTTTGGATGCACACTGATTGTTTATTATTTGTGTTCTGTGTACTTTTGTGAATTTTTCCTTTCAATTCCTGTCCCAGAGATGCAACAGGAAGTGAGAGGAAATATCTACAGATTGAGGAAAACCCCAACTTAGACCTAGTTGTAATTGAAACCGGTGTCCCCTTTGGAAAATGTTCCCTCTATCCCTCTATTCTGCTGACAACTCTAAAATGACATTCTGTCTTGAAGACAATGGTCATCAGAACAAACATAAAGAGTCATTCTTTGCAGCAGGGACTGTGTTAGCAAAAAAATGTTACAAGGACGTGATGCAGTGCAAAAAATCAAGCGCTAATCTACATGTTTAGCTCAATACCTCTCATTCCACATATGCTCCCACAACAATTCCCCACCTAAAAAAATTCCCTCTTCCTAGCACAAATCCTCTACCCCTCAAATTCCCCCTCCCAGCACAAATTTCCATCCCCTATTCTAGCACATTCCCTATTCTAGCACACCCCCCCCTATTCTAGCACATATTCATCCCCCAGTCCCTAGCACAAATCCCCTTCCAAAAACGAATTTCCCCTCCTAGCACAAATTCATCTCCACCACCACCATATTACCCTTTCTAGCACAAACCCTCCAACCCCCCATCCTAGCACAAATCCTCCTCCCCATGCCCCTTTTCAACACAAATACCCCCAAATCACCACTCCCAGCACACCTCCCCTAATTTCCCCTCCTAGAACAATTTTTAATTCCTGCCACCCCTTCCTCAGAATTTCTCCTCCAAACACAAATCCCCTCCCCCAATATCCTTGTGGTGCCCCTAAACCTCACATGACACCACAGTGCCCAGGGCAGCCACCCTTCCTGCCCACCCCTTGTCCCAGCCCTGGTGTGATGATAGTGAGGACTGATGAGTCCCAAACTGGCCAAAATTGGAGATGTGGTACTGAACACAACGCCATCCTTATTTGAACATTCAGATTAAAATCTTCTCTCTGTGTTAAGCAGTCAAGGAAGATGGTACATCTGACGGTACATCTGACAAATCCAGTTGGAAGGAATGCAGAGATACCATATGCTTCAACTAGACAAGCTCTTCAACTGGATTATGAGGAAGCCCTGTCATAAATGGAGTGCAGTTTAAACGCTGTACCCAAATAACATTTATGACTTTTCCCCCCACAAATAGAGCTTTCTTTTGGTGGTATTTGAAAACCTCTGCGCTTTTTATTTTTTGCGCTATAAACAAAAAAAGGCCGATAATTTTGAAAAAAAAACAAAAAAACAATATTTTTTACATTCTGCTATAAAACGCATCCAATAAAAAATGTAAGAAAACAAATTTCTTTATAAATCTAGGCCAATATGTATTCTGCTACATATTTTTGGTAAAAACGTACCAAAAAAAAAAATGACCACCGACTGTCACTGATAGGCAGACTGCCGTTCTGTGTCTCTGAAGGAGGATTGGCGGGTGCCGGTGTTCTGCCGAGAAAGGCCCCCCCGGCGGATAATGACCCCACTGTACTGCGCAGGTGCAGCGCTTGCTCAGTACGAACCATAATGGAGCCACCGAAAATAGCCGAAGCTGAACAGCTGTGAGTCTGCTGTACACGGCGCCTGTGTTCCAACACTATTGTAAGACACCATTTTTTAACAGGGCTCCTCACGGGCTCGCTTCGCTCGCCAAACGCTTTGGGCACAGCCTTCGCTTCACTCAGCATATTTATAATCTAACTGTCCACTTGGATGGTGGGGCTTTAACCTGGACTCTGGGCAGAATGTAGTGTGCAGGCACCGTGTAGAGCTGACGATCAGCTGTTCATCTTCGGAGACTTTCCACGGCTCTGTAGTTGTTTGTACTGCGCAAGCGCTGCGCCTGCACAGTACAGGGGGGTCATTATCCGCCGGGGGGACCTTTTTCGGCAAAACACCGGCAGACATCTTGTCTGCGGTACCCAAAGGTCAGCTCCCTCTGTGTATATATACACAGCGGGAGTGAGCCGCCCCGCCAGCGGTGCACATTTGCGTCCGCTACCCAGAAGAGTCGTAACAGGACAATTAAAGTAACGGGAGCACAGAAAAACTGACAGGGGGTTCTAATCCCTCTCCACTCCATCCAAAAAAAAAAAAAAGTTTTGCCTTTAGTTATACTTTAAGTTTTATACAGAATAATTTCCACAATTCTTACTGTAATTGAAGTGTATCTCCACCCAAAAGGGGAAGCTCTGCTTGTTTGCACAATTCCCTCCTCCGCTGCCACATGGGCAGGTACCCGCTCCCACTTCTGGCCCTAAATAGTGCGTGTTTCTGCTAAAACATGGCGGCAGATACAATGTGTGCATGTAAAGGGTTAACTGTAAAGTTGACCCCCCCCTGTGATGATCACTCTTGGCCTGCTGGCACTTAAAGTGGTTCTAAAGGCTCAAGGTTTTTTACCTTCATATATTCTATGCATGAAGGTAAAAAAAAACCTTCTGTGTGTAGAAGCCCACCCCCAATACTGTATATAATACTGCCTCCCCTAATAATGTAGAAGCCCCCCCAAGCCCCATTGTGATCCATTAATGTGCACGGGTAACTTCAGCTCTGCGGGGACTCTCCCTCCTCATTAGCTGAGACAGCATCGGTAGCCATTATGAAGAAAGAGGGGATGGGGCCAAGCCGTGGCTCTGCGTCTGAATGGACACATAGAACAGCGGCTTGGGAGAAAGCCTGCTAGGGTACCTCCACAGCAAGCTCTTTGCTATGGGGGCACTCGACAGGAAGGAGGGCCCAGGAGCTACAGAGGGGGACCCAAGAAGAGGAGGATTGGGGTCGCTCTGTGCAAAACTGTTACACAGAGCTGGTAAGTAAAACATGCTTGTTATTTTAAAACAACATCCCTTCTACCCCCCAACCAAATAAAAAAAAAATACTCACTGTCATCAAAGTATGCAATTTTATCATCATCATCATCATCATCATCGAAAAGACCCCAGAGATAGTCAACTGCAAGAAAAACGTGGCAAGTTATCAGCAGGTTCCTTTGCACCAGTTTACTTTAATTTGGAATTGTGCAACTTACCAAATCATTGCCATGCCTCTTTTTCTTTCATACTAAAGGGGTAGGTCACCCTAGGGGGGGGTAGGTGCAGTGTACAATTGCACATTATGCCAAATGCGCTAGAGGCATGCAAAACATATGGCTTACCACTCAAGCTCCTTTGTCCAAATCCAGTGGGCTCCACTGTGGGTGCCGGCTCAGTGTGAAGAGCCCGTCCCAGCTCTGTGTATTCAACAGGGAAGAAGACAGTCCCGATCGTCGCACAAACACCAAACAAACCGGGGCTGTTATACAGGTATTAGCAGCCTCAGCCTAGCTCTGCCCAAGCCCCACCCCCCGATACGCTTTTCCACAAACACAGGGCTTAGTTATGGAGGCTGTGAGCGGGGTGAAACGCGTCAGTGGTATGGCTTAGATGAAGCCAGGCTGAGGCTGCTAATACCTGTATAACGATGTGCACCGATCAAGACTCTCTTTTTCCCTGTTGAATGCACTGGGGGTCTGGTGCAGAACAAGTGCCCCTTCTACCTTATGTTACCATGCAGATAAAAAACAGAGAGAGACTCCAGACAAAATGTAAAAAAAAAAAATTTGCAAAGGTCCTCTGCATTGCTGTTGTTATTGGTATTTCCCTCACTTTCCACCCTGGACATACAACAGTCATCTCCTTTCACCGCTCCATCCTACGGTTTGCCCCGAAGATTCCCTTTAATACCCCACGGGTGATGAATTACACAATGTGCAGGAATAAGATTTCATAGAAGTCTTACATGTCCATTTCGATGCTTCCGAGATACCTTCGAGAGCTTCAAAAAGATACATACAGTATATTACCTACAATATATTTTTCAACAATTAATATACACCAATCAGCCATAACTTTATCACCACTGACAGGCAAAGTGGATAACATCGAGTATCTGGTCACAATGGCATCTGAAAGTGGGTGGGATATATTAGGCAGAAAGTGAACATTTTGAAGATGTATGTAAGTGATATAACTAAAGGTTTGGTGACCCAGGTAGGTCGTTTTGCTGATGACACAAAGGTGTGTAATGGGGTTGATACCCCTGGAGGGGTCTGTAGCATGGAACGTGATTTGGCATTGCATGAAAGATTGGACGAAGCAGTGGAGACTGCAGTTCAATGTTTCTAAATGTAAAGCAATGCACACAAAATAATGAAATAATCCCCTGAGAGAATACAACATTGGTGGGCACAGTGTTAGCCAGCGCTACAGAGGAAAAAGATTTAGGGGTACTTATTTCAGATGACTGAAAAATTAGCAAACAGTGGGAAAAGTGAATAGAATTCTAGGATGCCTCACTAGAGGAGTCACCAGCGGGAGGAAAGGGGTCCTGATTCCTCTATATAGATCTTTATATCACTAGAGGGGTCACCAGCAGGAGGAAGGAGGTCCTGATTCCTCTATATAGATCTTTATATCACTAGAGGGGTCACCAGCAGGAGGAAGGAGGTCCTGATTCCTCTATATAGATCTTTATATCACTAGAGGGGTCACCAGCAGGAGAAGGAGGTCCTGATTGCCCTATATAGATCTTTGTATAATTAGAGCAGTGGTGGCCGCTCATATGGGGTGCAGGGGCACCACCCCCCTAATCCACGCACCCAATGTCTAATCTACATGCAGGGTGTCGGACGCATGGATTCCAATTTTTTTTTTTTTAAGCACATGGTTTGAGCCTGAGGATCCAATTAGCTTGAAAAAGGGTGTCCTCTGGGTGTAGAGGGGGTGGGCGGAGGCCATGGGCCGCCCCCCCAAGAAGCTTGAGCACCAGCCGCCACTGCAATAGAGGGGTCACCAGCAGGAGGAAGGAGGTCCTAATTCCTCTATATAGATTTTTATATCACTAGAGCAGTGGCGGCCGCTCATACGAGGCACCGCCCCCCCCCCCCCTAATCGATGCACCCGATGCCTAATGTACTTGCAGGGTGTCGGACGCATGGATTCCAGTGTTTTGTTTTTTTTAAGCACATGGCTTGAGCCTGAGGCTCTAATTGGCATAAAAAAGGTGGCATCTGGCGTAGAGGGGGTGGGCGGGGTACATGGGCCGCCCCCCAAGAAAATTGAGCACCAGCCGCCACTGCACTATAGGGGTCACCAGCAGGAGGTAGGAGGTCCTGATTCCTCTATATAGATCTTTATATCACTATAGGGGTCACCAGCAGGAGGTAGGAGGTCCTGATTCCTCTATAGAGATCTTTATATCTCTAGAGGGGTCACCAGCGGGAGGAAGGAGGTCCTGATTCCTCTATATAGATCTTTATATCACTAGAGGGATCACCAGCGGGAGGAAGGAGGTCCTGATTGCTCTATAGAGATCTTTAGTGCTTGGACGGGTCAGGACTGTTTTGGGGGGGGGGGGGGGGGGACCTACTCAATATTAAGTGGGTAGTCATAGAGTTATTGCTGATGGGTGTAAATAGTCACACAATCCTGTTTCTCCTAGTATTGGAAAATATAAGAATTTAAAGTACAAGGTTTAAATACATAAATGAACTTACTCTCTTTTATCACAGGGGTGTCATCTAGGAATATAAAAAAATAAATGAAATAAGTTATTAATAAAGTGCAACAAAGACTTTAATACTCAGTTATTTAATGCTTCCTCTGGACTGCAATTAGAATGATGATTTCATCTCATCCTCAGCGAAGTCACTGGATGGATATCAAGTATGAGGTTTTAATGATAAAATGTGCAGATTCCTCTATATAGATCTTTATATCACTAGAGGGGTCACCAGTGGGAGGAAGGAGGTCCTGATTCCTCTATATAGGTCTTTATATCACTAGAGGGATCACCGGCAGGAGGAAGGAGGTCCTGATTCTTCTATATAGATCTTTATATCACTAGAGGGATCACCGGCAGGAGGAAGGAGGTCCTGATTCTTCTATATAGATCTTATATCACTAGAGGGGTCACCAAGAGGGAGGAAGGAGGTCCTGATTCCTCTATATAGGTCTTTATATCACTAGAGGGGTCACCAGCAGGAGGAAGGAGGTCCTGATTCTTCTATATAGATCCTTATATCACTAGAGGGGTCACCAGCAGGAGGAAGGAGGTCCTGATTCTTCTATATAGATCTTATATCACTAGAGGGATCACCAGCAGGAGGAAGGAGGTCCTGATTCCTCTATATAGATCTTTATATCACTAGAGGGGTCACCTGCAGAAGATCTTGATTCCTCTATATAGATTTTTAGTGACTGGACGGGTCAGGGCTGTTTTTGCGGCAAAAGGGGGGCCTACTCAATATTAGGTGGGTGGTCATTGATCGGTGTAAATAGTCGCACAATCCTGTTTTTCCTATTATTATTATTGGAAAAGATCATTTAAAGGACAAGATTTAAATGAATAAATACATAAATGAACTTACCGTCTTTTATCACAGGGGTGTCATCTAGGAATATAAAAAAAAATGCAATAAGTTATTAATAAAGTATAACAAAGACTTTAATACAGTACTCAGTTCTTTAATCCTTCCTCTGGACTGCATTAGAATGATGATATCATCTCATCCTCAGCAATGTCACTAAATGGATCTCAAGGATGGGGGTTTTTAATGATAAAAGGTGGAGCCTTTCAGAAAAGTAAGATCTGATTCTGTACATTATGACTAGGGATTGGAGTTGCTGCCTCATCCCTTTAAACCCGACACACGTATGAATTACACGGGTTCTGAGGCTAATTTCATGCAGATAAGGCACCGAGTGAGTTTAATTATCATCTTAATCAGCCACAGAACCCGTATAATTAATATGTGTTCAGTTTTAAAGGGATGAGGTGACAACCCTACTAGGGATGAGCTTTCAGTTTGGACCAAACTTTGTCCTTCTGAACCCTCAAATTTTTTGCTCATTTGGTGGGAGCCAAATGTCATATATATATATATATATAGTAACAGTTTTTCTTCCGCTACTATATATGACCACTTCCTGTCAAGGAAGCATCAGGTGCCAGCACCCGCCACATCCCTACCAACCAGTAACATCATCCAGCCCCATTCATTTACTGGCTCGGAATCCTTGGCCATGTAAACAAAGGGGCAAGAATAGTGCTGACATCACTGACCAAATTTAGCCAAATGTACATATTTGGGAAATTACATCACCTAGGAGACCCCCCACCCCCCCGTTTGTTTGCTTTTGGGGCAGGGACCAAGGGATGTACAGTAATTCATCTTCCAGTGAGTGATGGTAGTGGATTGCGCCGGCAGGATTTTTCTCTGCAAGGGGGTCGGCGGACATCACTTTATTTAATAAATTACTTTGTGCATGTGTTTATTTACATTCTAGTTTTTTGAGTACAGCCTACTCATTCACATAGGGGAGGGGGTGATATCTGGGGGTCCCATTATTGTTTAAGATTACAGATTCCAATAAGATTCCAATATTAAGATTTTAATAATACAATAATATATAATTAATAAGAGTCCAGATTCCAATAAGCCCGCCACATGGAGAACCCCCACAACCACCTGGCCAGGGTTGTGGGGAAGAGGCCCTTGTCCTCATCAACATGGGGACAATGTACTTTGCCAAGGATGTCTCACCTGACAAGGTCCCCCCCTTCATCTTGAAGGCATGTGGCCTGCTAGGGTTCCGGGAGACAGGCTTGTACCCCCCCTTTTCTGAGCAGCAAGGCTACAAGCTCAGATAAGGATCTGCTATGGATTTTGGCAGGGGTCCCTTTTTTTTCTTGTTTTTTTGCATTGCGTTCTCCCTTAAAACACATACTAGACCTGAAGGGGCATGCGTTTTTAGTGTTATATTTCGAAAGCTTGTTCTGTTAAGGGTTAGGATTACAAATTTATCCTGAGCATAAGCCCCCCCCCCCCCATCGCCTAACTTCAAAATGGATTTCCATCTGTACCTAATGCTTACTTTGTGAGACTGAACTAAAAACTTTAAGTATAAATTCTTCTATGATGGAATAGCTTTAACAGCTTCCTCATATTAAAGGCTATGTTGACTTAGGATAGATTTGAAAGTTTGAGACCCGCCTCTCCTTTTACGCATTTCATCCTTATTGGCTTATTTGGAGCAATACAACTAAACCCAAAAGGGTGAAACGCATCAAGTAAGGTGGTACTTAATGGGGACTCACAACATACCTACTTAAAAATTCCACACTAGGTGAAGTCATTGGTATGCAGTTTTTTTTTGTTTCTTGTATGGAAGACACGCTGAGTGGGGATGGGTTCCTATGGCTGGCACCCTAGTTCACCAGCAGCTGAAGGGAATTTTGAAATCCAGAGTAGTGTGGTTGTTTTGCAACTCTACTTTTTGAAAGTTTGTGTTCATACTATGCTTTCTATGAAAAAAAAAATTAAAATAATTACCGGAGGTGTCACTCGGTAGTCCAAAAACTTGGACCTCACAGAGAGTTAATGTCTTATTTTTTCCAGGTATGAAGATGGTCACATATTGTCCAACCATGCCATCACACTCAAAGGCCAGGGTCTCACCACTTGCCATTGTTGGAATTATTCCACATCTGGAAATTGATAAGCAAAGAGAAAGAGGAGCCAACATCAAAACACATCAGGGTGAAGTTACACACAAGTTTACAGTTCTTAGGTTTTAGACTCATCAATGATGGGAATATGTTTATTCTTGAGGAGTTGTTGTATACAGATGGGGCAAACCCTTAAAATGGAACAGGAAGAACTTGAGGGAACTATGTTTCCCATCTATCCTGAGAATGCCTTGGGACTGTCTGGGAAGAGCTGGATTATATGACCATTCCTTGATTGACACGAAAAATGGCACTCAGAGCTAAAGCTAAAAAAAAAAGGGTCAATAGCTGACCATGAAGAGATAATATATCCGGTGGTTTACCTCTCTGTGCATTCTAAAGTGAGGCTGATTTTTTGGGGGTGGTGGTGGGACCTGAAAGGCAAGGGATAATGCTGCTGAACAGGATTTCCCGCACTTTTCGGGGGAACTCCGCCCTCTCCTGTTCACATTAATAAAGGGCACTTTGAGCCCCGGGGAGTTTGGAATGTCAAGATGTAACCATCACTCAGCGCCCCTCATAGGAGCCCAGTCAGGGTTCCCAGAAGGGCCGGGTTCTGTTTTGGATTTACAGACTTTTGCTACCAGATTATGGAAGGGTTTTTGGATTATTGCTGCCAGTTATGGATTTCATTCCGATAATGGACTCTTGCCTTGCAAAGGACTTTCAATGGACTTTACTACCTTAGCAAGGGGCACTTAAATAACTTTGTCTGAAATGTATGGGGAGATGTCTTAGAGAGCTGTCCCTTTGTTATCTTCAATTAGTTTAGTAAAATAATTTCAATGTTTATTTTAACTGGCAGGTCAAGTCATTAAAGGGGTACAAGGCAAGCATGGCATAGCAAAGAACAGGGCTCACAGAAGGGGACAAGAGATGTTAGAGAAAATACAGTAGAAAAGTCTAACAAGCAGAGAAGCTGTCCCGAGGAGGCTATATTGCCATTGCTAATGACTACCAATACCACTACTATTTGTGTCAAACGCTTGGCAGCCAACCAGCCAGGAAGCAGGTGACATGGCACTGGTGACGGAGACTCTGGTAGTGAAGGGGTTTCATGCTTGGCCCCTTCTCTGGTGATCAGTTCCCCACATACTGGGACTGTCCTTGCAGACTGGGTACTTAGGGGTCTAGGTAAAAACAGAGGGTGCACTGGCCTAGTGCATTATTCAACATAAAATGTATTGAAGATGAAATAAAATGTAACTATTCACAAGTGTAGGTAGTAAAATTGCTCATGAAGCCACAACAAATGGCTACAATCTCCCAGATTTTCCAAAGCCTCTAGCCCAAGGAAGACCTCAACAGGGTCCCTGTTGGCTGACGTTTTTCGGAGGATGCCCGTCTTCATCAGAGCCACTCATAAGCGTAGGTATGAAAATCGTTCATCAAGCCACTACAAGTGGCTTCAATCTCCCAGATTTGACAAAGCCTCTAGCCCAAGGAGATCCTCACCAGGGACCCTGTCAGCTGACGCATTTCAAGGGATGTCCTTCTTCATTAGAGCCAGTCCTTGGGCTAGAGGCTTTGGCAAAACTCCTCCTCTCATGTACATAAGTATTACAGACTCCTCCCATGTACATAAGTATCACAGGCTCCTCCCATGTACACAAGTATCACAGGCTCCTCCCATGTACATAAATATCACAGACTCCTCCCATGTACATAAGTATCACAGACTCCTCCTATGTACATAAGTATCACAGGCTCCTCCCATGTACATAAGTATCACAGGCTCCTCCCATGTACATAAGTATCACAGGCTCCTCCCATGTACATAAGTATCACAGACTCCTCCCATGTACATAAGTATCACAGACTCCTCCCATGTACATAAGTATCACAGACTCCTCCCATGCACATAAGTATCACAGGTTTCTGCAGCACATTTGGCAAGTACAGAATCACCGCATATATAAAATAATATGCAAAGTGGTTGGAGGGAAGCTTCAGAATGGCAAAGATGTTTTAATTACAAATTATGTGAGCAGACTGCAGTTTCTCTTTAAGGTAAAAAACCTTCTAGGTGCAGCCCCCCCTCTTTACACTTACCTGAGCCCCATCTCGATCCAACAATGTGCATGAGAGCAGCAGCTCTCCTGGGTCTCTCTCTCCTCATTGGCTCACACAGCAGTAGGAGCCATTGGCTCCTGCTTCTGTCAGTCACAGCCAGTGAGCCAATGAAGAGAGTGGGGGCCGGGCCAAGCCGAGGCGCACTGTGTGTGTGTGCGAATGGACAAACAGAGAGTGGCTCAGGAGCAAGCCTGCTCGAGTGCTCCCCATAACATAGAGGATTACTATTAGGGGCACTCAGCAAGGGGGGAGGGGCCAGGACTGCCAGGTGGAGGACCCAAAAAAGAAGAGTATCGGGGACAGCTCTGTGCAAAACCATTAGAGAGCAGGTAAGTAGAACATGCTTGTTATTTTTTTTTTTTTTCAGTTCTTTCCTTTAGAATCACTTTAAGAGTGACCATAGGAACAGGCATTATAGACACCATGGTGGCATTATGGGCCACCATGTCTTCGGATGTATTAGGAAGCCGGTAAAGATGTGCAGCCAATGGCTGAGAGAGTGCATGTAGAGGGGCGGGTTTAAGCCCTTGTACACACGGGTGGACATTCCGACCACAAAATCCGTCGGATTTTTTCCGATGGATTTTGTCCAAAACTGGTGTTGCATACACACGGTTGGACAAAGTTGTCAGACAATCCGATCTTTCGTAACGTGATGACGTTCGTTCATTTGTTACGACGGGACTACGTTCAGGCTAGTAGCCAATACCTTTGGTTTCGTAATTTGATCTGAGCATGCGTGGCACTTTGTCCGATCGGAATTCTCTACAAACGATCGGACAAAGTCCCATCGGATCATGTTGCCGGAAAATTTTATATCCAGCTCTCTAACTTTGTTGGTCGGACATTCCGACGGAAAAAAGTCAGATGGAGCCCCACACACACGGTCGGATTATCCGACAACGTGGTCCGATCGGACATTTTCCGTCGGAATTTCCGACCGTGTGTACGAGGGCTTAGAGGCTGAAGGAGGTCAGCAGCACTAAGATGCAACAAAAGCTCTCAAACTTTGTTGGTCGGACATTCCGACGGAAAAAAGTCAGATGGAGCCCACACACACGGTCGGATTATCCGACAACGCGGTCCGATCGGACATTTTCCATCGGAATTTCCGACCGTGTGTACAAGGGCTTAGAGGCTGAAGGAGGTCAGCAGCACTAAGATGCAACAAAGGATGAGAAAAAGTAAAAACATTAAAAAAAAACTTTGGATGCGTTTATGATACACAGTGAGCTAAAGGTCGTCGGGGGAAGGGTATCTACATCTACTCCCATAAAATCACAAGGAATTGAGAATCATTTTGTTTTCAGCATTTCACCAAAGACAAACGTACTTTGGACATTTGTAAAGGCCTGCTCCTCCTCCATCAAACACAAGAAGACCTTTGAACTCTTTGTTTGGTACAAAGTCCGCAGTGATCTAACCAAGGACGCTTTACACACTATAAGGTAAATAAACCAAAAATGACTTACATGGGATTGTTGGTTCCTCCATCTTCTGCTGAGTTTCCAATCCTTATCTGGGCCCCGTTGATCCTTTCTGGACAGCAGTCTCCTCGATTGGTCACCGCCACAGTGAAGACCTTAAACTTTCCCTTGAGATCGGCCACCCACCAGGGGTCGTCCTGCTGCGCGGTGCCGCTGCACTGGATGTAGAGGTAGTTGCTGTGTAGAGAACCGTCAATGGAGTTTTTGGCTTCTCCATACATGTTGTAGAGGCTGGATTGCTGAGCCACGCCCTTCATGGCCACGTTTGGAGCTGCAAAATTTCAAACTCACAGTGAGGATCAAATCAAATTTTGCTGATTAATACAAGTCGGTGGTGGGTGGTACTTTATTTTTTTGGGGGGGGGCGGCACCTCCCCACTCCCCGGTCAGTTGCAAACCCCCCGTCACTCGATCGTTAGCCCACCAGCCCCACATTTACCCCATCTAGGTTGCAGGCAGAGCTTCCTCCTCCTCGGCTTCATGGCGGCTTCCCCTGCATCTTCTCCTCCTCCTTGGTGGCAAATACGATCGCTTCTCCTCTCAGGACCTCGGATCTCAGGACCCGATTGGCCTGAGAGGAGATTCAAGAAGACAATAACAAATATTAATTTGCTATTGCCACACAGCCAGGTGGGCTCGGGGCACAGTGCCCACTCTTTTTTTAAGCCAATTAGAGCCTCGGGCTCTAACCACTTTCAGCCCCGGACCATTTTGCTGGTCAAAGACCAGACCACTTTTTGCGATTGGGCACTGCGTCGCTTTAACTGACAATTGCGCGGTCGTGGGACGCGGCTCCCAAACAAAATTGACGTCCTTTTTTTTCCCACAAATAGAGCTTTCTTTTGGTGGTATTTGATCACCCCTGCGGTTTTTATTTTTTAAACAAAAATAGAGCGTCAATTTTGAAAAAAACACATTATTTTTTACTTTTTGTTATAATAAATATCCCCCAAAAATATATAAAAAAAAACATTTTTTCCCCTCAGTTTAGGCCGATACGTATTCTTCTACATATTTTAGAAGAATTTAAAGCAATTATTGATTGGTTTGCACAAAAGTTATAGCGTTTACAAAATAGGGGATACTTTTATGGCATTTTTATTAACAATTTATTTTTTTACTAGTAATGGCGGCGATCAGCAATTTTTATTGTGACTGCGACATTATGGCGGACACATCGGACACTTTTGACACATTTTTGGGACCATTGTCATTCAATCAGTGCTATATAAATGCAGTGATTCCTGTGTAAATGACACTGGCAGTGAAGGGGTTAACCAGTGGGTGGCAGTGTAGGGGTTAAGTGTTCCTAGGGGTGTGTTACTAACTGTGGGGGGTTGGGCTTTCATTTAGTGAACACTGATCTCTGCTCCAATCACATGGAGCAGAGATCAGCGTCACTAGTTGCTAGGTAGAACAGCGAAATGCTGTTTACAACGGCATTTCCTCGTTCAGCCGTCCTGTGAGATGATCGCGGGTATGCCCGCGGCGATCGAGTCCGCGGGACCCATGACCGGACTCACGGGGGTCCGGACCAGCACGTGATGGCAGGGAAGCATTAAAGATTGGACGTACCTGTACGCCAATATGCCTGCCCGTGCCATTCTGCCGACGTACATCTGCGTGCGCTGGTCGGGAACTGGTTAATCATGTGCTTCTAAAAAAAAAAAAACATTGGAATCCATGCATCTGGCGCCCTACATGTAGATTAGGGACTGGATGCATGGATTGGGGGGGGGGGGGTGGCACCCCTTTGCCACATATGGACGGTCCGCCACTGATAAAAATGATTAACATGAGATATTAACAGGTATCCAAACAATTCACCTTACCTCCATTTGGAGTCTTTAGGACTTCTGGGACCGTCACTTTATCTAGAGAAATGATGGAAAGAGAATTTTGAATTGTTAATTTCCATTTTTATTAACTTTTATATTATTTTTCTTTTCTTTTCTTTTTTTTTTTTTTGTGTGCCTTACCCTCACTGCCTGCTGGAAAACCAAAGACCTGGACTTCACACAAGACGAGATGTTCAGCCCGTCCCGGGATGGTGATGGTCACATATTGGCCGGTCATTCCTTGGCACGAGAAGGAGAGAGTCTCCCCTGATTCGATGGATGAGATGACTCCACAACTGAAATGACAAGAGGATCTTAACCGCTTGACCCCCTTCGTGACCAGGCACTGCGCTACTTTAACTGGCGATTGCTCTGCCATACAACACTCTACCCAAATGAAATTTATATATTTTTATATATATTTAATCAACACTGCTTTTTGATTTTATTTTAGCTATATAAATGAAAAACATTTTGAAAAAAAAAAATCTTAATTTTTGTTAAATTTTTTTGCAAAAAAAATGATCTTTCTTCATAAATTTTGGCCAAAATGTATTCTGCTACATTTCTTTGGTAAAAAAAAAAAAAACCCTCTTTTGCAGGAGTCTTAATTTTTTGTTTTGTTTTGTTTTTCTTCCCCAGTTATTGATTGTAGGCTTCATGCACATATGTAATGCACTTATAACAGATACACGATTGCACATAACTTGAGTAGGGATTACGTTCTCTTTTACAGGGGACTTAAAATTTTATTTTTGTATTTTTTGGTTTGTTTTTCTTCCCCCATCATTGTTGGTAGGTTCCTTGCACATTTTTTTTAATACATTTATTTTTAATTTAAATTTTTTATTTTTATTTTAGATTGTGCCCCCCCCCCCCTTTTGCCTCCGCTTCCTCCCTTTCCCTTTTTTTGGGGCGTTTTAGGTTGGTTGGGTTTTGTTTTTTTTGTTTTTTTATTGTTTGGATGAGGTGGGGATGGTGGGTTCTAAATATTGTATAGAAGGGTTTATTAAATAAACAATATAATTGAGAAAAGTGATTTAAGGTAGAAGAGCAAAGATAAAAGTGTATATATATATATATATATATATATATATATACATACACTGATTTGGGTCATTTTTTTTCTTTAAAATTCAATTTTTAGTCAATTTTTTAAATTTAGCACAAACCATACAATACTGTAGAAAAAGGATATGTAAAAAAGATATGTAAAAACAAAGAAAAAATAAATAAAGAGTAGACTGTATATATACATACTATATATATATATATATATATATATATATATATATATATATATATATATATATACACACAGTCTACTCTTTATTTTTATTTTCTTTGTTTTTACATAGAAAAAAAAATAAAGAAAAAAAAATAAAGAGTAGACTGTATATATATATATATATATATATATATATATATATATATATATATATATATATATATATATATATATATATATACAATATTGTATGGTTTGTACGAAATGTATAGAAAAAGGATATAGAAATGAATAGAAAAAGGATATGTAAAAAAGATATGTAAAAACAAATAAAGAAAAAATAAAGAGTAGACTGTATATATACATACTATATATACATCTATATATATATATATATATATATATACACAGTCTACTCTTTATTTTTATTTTCTTTGTTTTTACATAGAAAAAAAAATAAAGAGTAGACTGTATATATATATATATATATATATATATATATATATATATATACAATATTGTATGGTTTTTACGAAATGTAAAAAAATTACTAAAAATTGAATTATAAAAAAAACACAAAAAATTACCCAAATCAGTGTAAATTATTCATGCGGGGCTCCCACTGTTGTACGGAGTGGTTTACAGCAGGGCTCCGGTGCGTCCCTGTTCACTAATCCATGTCTTTATAGACCTTGCTTTGTGCATTGGTGGGCAGCCATGTTGGAACAGGAAGGGGCCGTCCCCCAAACTGTTCCCACAAAGTTGGGAGCATGAAATTATCCAAAATGTCTTGGTATGCTGACGCATTAAGAGTTCCCTTCACTGGAACTAAGGGGCCAAGCCCAACCCCTGAAAAACAACCCCCCCCACCATAATCCCCCCTCCCCCACCACCATAACCCCCCTCCACCAAATGATTTGGACCAGTGCACAAAGCAAGGTCCATAAAAACATGGATGAGCGAGTCTGGGGTGGAGGAACATGTCTGGCCAGCTCAGAGTCCTGACCTCCACCTGATAGAACATCTTTGGGATGAAGTAGAGCGGAGACTGCGAGCCAGGCCTTCTCGTCCAACATCAGTGCCTGACCTCACAAATGCGCTTCTGGAAGAATGGTCAAACATTCCCATAGACACCCTCCTAAACCTTGTGGACGGCCTTCCCAGAAGAGGTGAAGCTGTTATAGCTGCAAAGGGCCAACTCCATATTGAACCCTCCGGACTAAGACTGGGGGTTCATTAAAGATCATGTGCATGTAAAGGGGGGGAGCGTCCCAATACTTAATATAGTGTACAGCTATGAGGATACAGAACATGAGTGCCTAGGCTCAGGAATAACTGGAAGAATTGAAGACACAAGATACATCTTTTGTGGCAGTGCTTAGCAAATTCTAGATATTCCTCATAAGATAGAACATCTTCTCATTTCGGAGTTCTGGTCCACGTTAAGCGACTACAGCACAATGTACAATTTATAATCTCCCATTCTGAGCGCAGCGTTTCTTCTCTTTTATACAATTTATAAAGAGAAACAACTGAAAATATAACAAAGAAACATAAAGGTAACCAATCATTGGTTCAGATGAATGGACTCATACAAAGTCCTTTGTATTTCACCTGGGGTTTGATGTTCCTCCTTTTCTCGGATCGTTCCCAATTCGGATCTCTGCGCCAAAAATCCGTTCCCTGCAACATTCCAGGACACGGTTGGTGATGGCCACAGACATGATCTTGTGAGGCTGTTTAAGGTCCACCATCCACCAGGGTCCCTCGTCCTGCTTTGTATAGGAGCACTGAGCCCTCAGGTAGTTCCTGGCCAATGAGCCGTCGTTGGCGTTCTGCGCGCTTCCATAATAAGACTCGGTGCTGGATTGGGTGGGAATGCCACGAAGAGCCACATTCCGAGCTGTGATACATAATAACAATGTGTGAGGGTTTATTATATACACAGTAACTCTGCAATCATACTGGTATACCTATCATATCTATGAAGGTCCACTGTGTACATTGTTTGTAGTCATTTCTTGGGTTCATTATTACTGATGGTAGTTATTGGAATCGATCTCTTCCGATCATGTGATTGAAGCTCACCAACCATAGAGAGGAGGTGAGACAATACAGAGGAGTGACCTCTATAGATGTGGCATTATATCTCCCCCATTCCAGGAATAGTGAGAGCTCCGATGTCCTAATACCGATCAATAGAATCATCACAACAAGATCATTTCTTCTACTCAGATTGTCCAACAATGAAACATAATAATAATAATAATAATAATAATAATAATAATAAAGCGAAGCAAATACAATTCTCTTACCTGGTTGAACAAATCTCTCACTAGGGGGGCTTACCGCACCTAGAAAAAAATAACACAATAGTATTATAGCTCTATTTATCTATCTATCTATCTATCTATCTATCTATCTATCTATCTATCTATCTATCTATCTATCTATCTATCTATCTATCTATCTCATATCTTTCTATCTATCAATCATTCTTTCTATTTTTCTCATATCTTTCTTTCTATCAATTTTCTATCTATAATTGGTCTATCTATTTATGTATCTTTCCTTTTTTTTTTCTCATATTTATCTTAAATCTATCTATCTATCTATCTATCTATCTATCTATCTATCTATCTATCTATCTATCTATCTATCTATCTATCTATCTATTCCTCTCTATTTCTCTATCTATCTATCTATCTATCTATCTATCTATCTATCTATCTATCTATCTATCTATCTATCTATCTATCTATCCTTCTATCTTTGGTTTATCAGTCTATCTAGCATTGATCTTTCTTTCCTATCTATCTGTCTGTCTATCTATCTATCTTTGGGTTAGCAGTCTATCATTGATCTTTCTTTCTTTTTCTCTTTATTTTTCTTTCTTTCTTTGTTTCTTTCTTTCTTTCTTTCTTTCTTTCTTTCTTTCTTTCTTTCTTTCTTTCTTATCTAGCTTTCTATCTTTGGTCTATCAGTCTATCTATCATTGATCTTTTCTGTCTATCTTTGGTCTGTCTGTCTGTCTTTGGTCTGTCTGTCTGTCTATCTTTGGTCTGTCTGTCTGTCTGTCTATCTTTGGTCTGTCTATCTGTCTGTCTTTGGTCTGTCTGTCTATCTTTGGTCTGTCTATCTGTCTATCTTTGGTCTGTCTGTCTGTCTATCTTTGGTCTGTCTGTCTGTCTATCTTTGGTCTGTCTGTCTGTCTATCTTTGGTCTGTCTGTCTGTCTGTCTATCCTTGGTCTGTCTATCTGTCTATCTTTGGTCTGTCTGTCTGTCTGTCTTTGGTCTGTCTGTCTATCTTTGGTCTGTCTATCTTTGGTCTGTCTATCTGTCTATCTTTGGTCTGTCTGTCTATCTTTGGTCTGTCTGTCTGTCTCACACAGGCAGTGACTGACCTATATTTGCCCCATACAGAGCAGTCAGATAAAGAAGTCTCCAGATGATAGAGGAGGTCATGGTGCGGAGCTCTTCCTGAAGCTTCTGGTGATTTGTATCTTTAGCTCTCTCCAATTTTATGTGTTTTGTAAAACAAACATTCCGCCCTCAGAAAAGGACAAAGTATCAATAAGTCTGTTGAAATTCAGTTTGCACTTGTTGTGTCCAAAATCTTTTTTTAAGGCCATTTCTGCCACTATAGACCCTTTATTATCTCCGAGGACACTGAGAGAAACCTGCAGAACAGGCCCTCTGTCTTTCTGGAACATAGCATTCTGTTTATACAGATTTATAGTTTCCTTCTTCACAGAGATGGGGGTGTATTTATAGCCAAAGCAGTTTTTTAACTTTAGGATAAAGGAGGGAAGGGTTAAATCCCAGGTCTTTTTTCTCCTGTGTCTTTTTTGGAAGACGCTCCTCACTTCTTCTTCTGGAGACTCAACAGGAAGTGAGAGGAAATCTCTACAAGTTGAAAGGGAATCCCCACTTTACATGTCCCCGTTGGAAAATGAAACCTCTTTTCCTGTTTCAGTGGCCTATTTGACTAAACTTAGTATTTGTTATTTTTAGTGTCCAGTAGGGGGTGCTCCACCATCATGGCCTTTTGGTAGGAATGGCTGGCTGTATAGTATCTCTGCTGGTACAATGGTGCTGTTTGGTATTACGTCCTTGGGGAATTCTGAGTGTCCCAGTGCCTCCCAATTTCTATGGTGCTACCTGATCTGGTCATGGGATGGGAAGGCACAGAACCCCCAGGAGTTGGTCAACCCGGGCCGGCTCTCAGTATCACTATGGGCCTGGGAAACCCACTGTGAGAACCAGCACATGGTCACCGCACCTCTCTTTTCTTGGGCTGGGCCTTTTGGCATTTCTTGTTATAGGGCTGCAAAGCCTAGCCAATCTACACTCACCAACACTTATCTATTTATTTTTCTTCACATTTGTGCCAGTTTGCACTCATGTACATGTTTCTTTCTTCACTAGGATGGAGGGTATGGGTCCTCGGGCATACTCTGAAGTCTAGGTAAAGGATATGTTACCATTGGGTTCCTTTCTCTCCTGAACCAAGGGGCCTATCTGGAGGAGAGCCTCTTGATTAGTACTCCATGGTGAGCTTTGGATGACAGCGAGGAGAGAGGTCCGCCAGGCCTTCTGGCTTCATAGTAAAATGTTGAGAATAGGGATAAGCTTCAAGGTTAAGTCCAAACACAAGTTCAAACCAAAGTTTTGCTGTTCAGTGGTTTGTCCAAATGCTGAATTTATTTCTTATTTGGGGGAGTCGCACTTGATATACAATAGCAGTGGTATTCTACAATGGTTCTTAATGGTTCTCAATGGTGGTTAAGGAAGTGGCGAGTGTGGCACCCGCTGCCTCCTTATCTACCAGTGATATCACCTGACCCCATTCATAGCACTGATATCACTGATCAAATATGGCCACATGGGGGACTCCACCGCTATGTTTACATTCAGTGACAGGGTTGGGGGGATGTCATTTGGTGCAAGTAGGTGACAGGAGTGGCTTGTGTCAGCATTTTTCTTTCTTTCAGTGGGAGTTGGAAGGCATTGTTCCTTGTACTTAACGTGTATCTGCATCTCTGGACGACAAGATGGAGTTATTATGCAATTCCTGACTGTGATGGGGAGGGCCTGTGGAACCCAGAATCCCTTGGAAAGGTTGGGAAACCCTTGTTTCAGCTCCCCATGCACCTTCTATGTCTAAAGCCCCATACACACTATCAGATTATCTGCTGAGTTTTTCCTTCAGATTTACCAAAACCATGTAGTAGAAGGGCCTGCCTGATTGCATACACATTGAAACTCCTAAGGTTTTTCCTCATATTATATGGTTTTGGTAAATCTGAAGGAAAAAGTCAGCAGATAATCTGATAGTGTGTATGGGGCTTAAGTCACCCTGTGTCCATTAGGGGCACAGGGTGACTGAAAAAATATGGCTTGGATTACTTAAAATGGGACAGTAATAGTTATCCACAATATCTCCCAGGATATATAAAAAGACTATTCTTGGTTTGTTTGATTCTGAACTCAACCTGTTAATTGAAAGAGCTGACGGGCCGACTCCTACTGGAGCTCCTGCTATTGTGAGAAGGTGTCCTGTGTTTATACTTATGATAATGTGTAATCTACTGTGTGAAGCTCTGTGACAACAAGTCTGACCTGTAGTGAAATCCTGATTAATCACAACAATGGCCAGGCGGGCATGGAGTCACATCAGCTGCTTTAAAGTGGTTGTAAACCCTAGGACAAAAAAAGACAAAGGCATAATGAGCTAGTATGCATACTAGCTCATTATGAATTACTTACCTGAGATCGAAGCCCCCGCAGCTGTCCTCGTTCACTGCTCTGGCAGCCAACATCGCTCCCGGAGTTACTTCCAGGTATCACAGGCTCTGGCGCTGTGATTGGCCGGAGCCGCGATGACGAGTGAGTGTGCCGCCGGTAATGGCACACTCACTGAAGCAACGGCACGTACGTAGGTAAATTTGCTTCAGTGCGCATGTGCCGATGATGTCGGCACATGCAAATACAGGGAAATGTCCTAAACCTTTCAGGTTTTGGAGATATCCAGGGTAGCTACAGGTAAGCCTTATTATAGGCTTACTTGTAGCAAAAAGTGTGTTGTAAGGGTTTACATAGCATTAAAGCGGAGGTCCACCCTAAAGTGGAACTTCTGCTCATTGGAACCCTCCCCCCCTCCGGCGCCACAATTGGCACCTTTCAGGGGGGAGGGGGGTTCAGATACCTGTACAGTACAGGTGAGTGAAAGGTTGCCCCTCCCCCTGCTGTAAGACATATTAGGAGAGAGAGGGAGATATAACGGGAAAAGATCGAGATAGACGGAGCGGGAAATGATTTCTCAGAATGGTGAAATCCCGATATGTAGATCACGCTCAGCTCATGTTCTAAAAGATTTTATTTATCTTCAAAAATCCAAAAAATAATGTTTATTTGTCCGTTCAATGTTCAAGGGGAGAAGGGGAGTCCGAGCAAACAAATCTCTTTCACAAAGTTGACTTTGGCAAAGTCACGGCTTTTTGGAAAAAGAACTGAAGAAGACGGCAGAACCTGATCTCGACCAATCAGAAGTATTTTGTAGCAAATTTTATTAGATAAATTTTTGCCAAGAATATCCTATCAGCTGCGTCAAAAGACAGCGGGGAAAAAAGAATTTGTGTTTACCAAGGTACCAAGGCAAAAAAAAAAAAAACAAACAAAAAAATAATTGCTCAGCAGGGAGATGGTCTTTTAATGTGACTTAAAGGGCAACATTAACTCTTTCCTGCTTAACCACTTGAGACCCGCGCTATACCTGAATGACGGCTACAGCGCGGACCTCCTTTCCCGGGACTACGTCTATTGACATCGTCCCGTGCACGAGCGGCCTGCGCGCCCTGTGATCGGCGAGTCTATGAGACATCAGTCCCGATCACGGCCAGCTTACCAGTGCCCACCTGCCCCCCTCAGGAATAAATAAGTGCCCCCCCGTAAGTGCCACCCAGCAGTGCCCACAGTGCCACCCAGCAGTGCCCACAGTGCCACCCAGCAGTGCCCACCATCAGTGCCCACAGTGCCACCCATCAGTGCCCACAGTGCCACCCACAATCTGCCTCAACAACGGTGCTGCATCCCAGTGCCACATATCCGTGCCCATCAGTGTCATCTACCAGTGCCCATCAGTGCCGCCCATCAGTGCCGCCCAGCAGTGCCACCTATCAGAGCCACCTATCAGTGCCACCTATCAGTGCCCATCAGTCCCATCTATCAGTGGTACCTATCAGTGCCCCTTAGTGCCACCCATCCGTGCCACCCATCCATGCCACCCATCCGTGCCATCTTATCTGTGCCCATCTTTGCCCATCAGTCCAGCCTTATCTGTGCCCATCAGTACTGCCTTATCTGTGCCTATCGGTGCCACCTTATCTGTGCCTATTAGTGCCGCCTTAACTATGCCTATCAGTGCCCACCAGTGTGCCTCATCCGCGCACTTCAATGAAGGAGAAAAATGACCTGTTTGCAAAATTTTATAACAAACTATTAAACATGATTTTTTATTTTTTTTATTTTGCATCTTTTTTTGTTTGTTTAGCAAAAAATAAAACTCCGAGCTGTAACTAAATACCACCAAAAGAAATCTCTATATGTGGGAAAAAATTATAAAAATTTCATTTGGGTACAGTGTTGTATGCCCGCGCAATTGTCATTCAAAGTGCATCAGCGCTGAAAGCTGAAAATTGGTCTGGGACTGATCTTCCCCCCCAACGTTCTCCAAATTCCCCCTCCCAACACAAATACCCTCCCAATCACCCTGCAGTGCCCCCCCCCCACCTCACATGATACCACCCCTTGTCCTGGTTCTTCCTGGTATGGTTTGGGGGGGGGGGGGTAGCACACTCACCCAGGCTGCATGCCTGGATGAGATCTGATTAAAATTTTGGGGGGAACCCTACCCTGTATTTTTTTTGTTTTATTTTTGAAGGGACAATTGTACAAGAACAATGTAGGGTTCGGCCTATAATTCATACCAGACCCTTATCTAGCCAGGCAGCCTGGGTGGCCAATAAAGGTAGGATAGTGAGCATGCACCTCCTCCCCCCCCCTCCCCCGAACTGTACCAGGCCAATTGCCTTCAACATTGGGTGGGCACTTCATAAAGCTCCTGTTGAAGGGGAAAAGGCCTCAGCCTCACGTCTTGTCCCCAAGAGCATATAGGGGTTTGTGGGGAGGGGACTTATGCAGGCCATACACGGTCGAATTTCGAACGAATTTCCTTTTCAAAATCAGAAAATTCGTTTTTTTCTGTGATCCGATGGCGCCACCATTGATTTTCGAAATTCGGCCGACCAAGCCTTCAATTTCACCTCATGTTGCTACAGAAAAGAATTTTCTTGGCTGGGAATCTTCTTTTCTCTCCGTAAATTTTCTTTTATCTCCGTACATTTTCTTTTCTTATTACGTTTCTCGCACGATTCTCCCATCATTGATTAGAAAATCGTTCGTTTTTCTAAAAATTTCCAACATGTCCAATTTCTCAAATTTTATTTCCGCACGAAAATCAGCTGTTGCTGCAGCCCACTAATGGTGCGAAATTCATACGAAAATTCTTAGATACGATTTTCGAAAGAAAATTCTTTCGAAATTCGAACCGTGTATGGGCCGGCATTAGAGGCTGGAACCCCTTTTTTATATACAAAAAAAAAAAGCATCCAGATGTCTTCCTCTGCAAGTCAGATTTTGGGCATCCCCCGCAACAAAAATGTCATTCTTGGTGAGATACTCCCAGAGGGAAATCTTGTCTAAAGGGATGCAGACCCAGCCACTTTCTTCATTAGAGCCCTGCAAATGCAGCAGCTGATCAATAATTATAAGACCACTCCCACACACATTCACTTTGCGCATGGACACAGAGAAACAAGCAGCTATTTCTTCAGGATAACAAAAGGTAGGAATTTGCTACAACATTTGTTACAATCCTTACAGTGTGCAGAGATCACCTGGGGGGTGTGGGGGGTGTGGGGGGTGGGGGGGGATTTCTTAACAAAAGTGGAGTTACTCTTTAAATACTCTTGAAATGTCAAAAATGTCCACATGGTTACGTTCTTCATAGGAATCTGCAACAAAAATAAGAGCAGTACAATGTCTCTAAATGTATCACTTTATTTCCTATACATTTATAATCAGACATGTGACTGTATTTAGTATCAGTATGATTCGGGTTCATGTGCAACAATCACAAGAATCAGTTTACAAAACAAAGAATAATATCACTTCCTTCAACAACTGTGTGAATGAACAAGCTGAAATGCTTAATACAAAAGACGACTGAGATTGTCCATATCCTGACACGTCGGCGATGAACGCGGAAACATGGAAGTCAAGCGCCATGTATTATGATGGACAGCCGGGACATTAACCTGGGACTTGTACTGATCCATTTGTTTCTACTTTACAAGGACATTTCCATACACAGTGTACTTAATAGATTTCCAGTTAATGATGTTCCCCAAAGACTTTGACTTTCCTTCATAGACCTCTTTGATGGCTTGGGGGGGTAAAACATAATTCCACAGTTGGACATCTGAAATTTCACCCACAAGACTTTGCTTGGCATCAAAACTGGATCCAAATGTGTCCTGATCTTGGCCCAGGATCACCCTTCCACCTGGAAGAACATGATGACCTTTCCGGTAACCTTTACTTGCAGAGCGCTTGCCATCAAACCAAAAGGCCGTCAAGCCCGACGAAGACTCCCAAGTCACGCAGATATGTGTCCCAAAGGTGTTGAGGCCGGGTAAAGAGAATTTTGCTGCAAGGCTACTGCTGCCGAGATACAGGGAAAGCGTACCGTCTACTTCCCTCCAAACGTTTAACTCATCTCGGTCAGTGTGATAGGAGAATAAGAGGACTTCCCGATGGCCGGACAACTCAGTGGAGACACGGAGACAAATTGTGAATTCGGTTAAGTCTATTGGCACACTTGGGTGTAAGATTGCGTAATCCGTAATACCTTCTTCCAGAAATACCAGTGATTTTCCACAAAGACCTAAAAAAAAAAAAAGTACACAAATTATAAGACCGCTCAACAAAATGTGGTGCCTATGGTGAACATGGCATACAAAGGTTTAATTCCTAGATGTAGAGCACACCAAGGAGGACCTGGACCAAGGAGCGCACCAAAAAAGGCAGTCATCAAGAAGGTGTGGCTTTGTGCCTTGTAAAGGAAACCTACACTGGGAGAAATGCAAAGAAGGTCATCGCAGATCTCCTGAAAAGTCAAGTTGTCTGGCTGGCTTTAGTACTATGACATCACCAATGTCAGAGGGAGGAGTCAGAAATGCAATGCTGTCTCAGAGAAAAATTGAACTGCTCAGCGGGTGGGCTCTGCTCCCTGTATGCATCCCCTCGTCTCATTTTCAATCTTAACAGGAGAATACCTTTAACCCCTTCACACCGACTGTGCACATATATGGGGCCCAGGGGCGGACTGACCATTCGCACACTTGGGCACTGCCCGAGGGCCCCATGCCACCAAGGGGCCCCATCAGGGTTGCCAGCCTCAATAAAACCAGGGACAGTATGTAAAAATCTGTGTTTTTTTAAAAATCCCAAGATTATAGCTGCCCGTCTCTCCATTACCTTTTCAGTGTGTGTATGTGTATACTGAGTGTGTATATTGTGTGTCTGTGTGTGTATAATCTATTGCCTGGGGGCCCCATAATCTCCTATTGCCTGAGGGCCCCATAATCTTCTCCTATAGCCTGGGGGCCCCATAATCTCCTATTGCCCGGGGGCCCCATAATCTCCTATTGCCCGGGGGCCCCATGAGTTGTCAGTCCGCCCCTGATGGGGCCTCGCGGAAGTGGGCCTTTTTCCGTGGGGCCGTATATAGGCGTATCTCCCTTTGTGCTGGGAGCATTGCATCTTTTTCTTCTTGCAGGGCATGAAATGTAAACAAACCAAAGCATGTAATAAAAAATAAATAAATAAAAAATAAAGTGTTAGGGTCAAGGATCCGGGTCAAAGGTCACAGTCTGCATTAGACATGTGCACTGCCAAAAAATGTGTTAATTGTGGCTTAATTCGTTTTATTTTATTTTTTCGTTTTTCAGGTCATTCGTTATGATCGCAATTTGGAAATTAGTAAATTTCGTAAATTCTAAAATTCGTAAATCAGTAAATTAGAAAATTAGAAACTCCGAAAATAAGAAAGAAAAAACAAAAATTTGACATAGTAACTAAGCTATTATTAACTAAGTTAATAATAAATTAAGTTAAATTATAGGTATTGGAATTTCCTTTCATATTTGGCTGTTAGTGAACGTAACAAATTTATCTGAAGTTACAAATTATCCAAAATAACGAATGTTGCAGCTAAACAAATGGAACGGAACAATTTAATAATAAATAATAATAATAATAATAATAATTATTATTAATTACGTTAATAATAAATTAAGTTAAATTATAGGTATTGGAATTTCATTGGCTGTTAGTGAACGTAACAAATTTATCTGAAGTTACGAATTATCCAAAATAATGAATGTTGCATCTAAACAAATGGAACGGAACAATTTAATAATAAATAATAATAATAATACATTTTTATTATTTTTATTGTTATTTATTATTATTCATTTGTTTAGATGCGACATTCCTTATTTCGGATAATTCATAACTTTGGATAAATCCGTATTTGTTACGTTCACTAACAGCCAAATTTGAAAGGAAATTCCAATACCACTAATTTAATAGTTAGTAATAGTTAAGTTATTTTTAGTTAGTTATTGTTTCATATTTTCGAATTTTTGGGTTTTCAGACTTTCGAACTTACAAGTTTACAAATTTACGACTTTTTGAATATTCCAATTGACAAATATTCGGAAAAATTCATTAAAAGCGGGTTTTCATTAATTTGTAATATTTCCAAATGAACGAAATTCGTTAAAAAACGAATTCGGAACTAAACGAATTGCACATGTCTAGTCTGCATATTTTGGGTATAATTTAAAAGAATAAATATTTTTTAAAGCCAGTCAGTGTGTTTTAGGTAGGATAAAAAAAGATAAAAAAAAAGAGAATTTATTTTGGGTTGTTCTTTGGTAGTAAATTATGATAATAGCAAGAAATATACAGCTACATTAAAAAATATATATATATATATTTTTCTTACTATTTTGGGCCAATTTCCTTTGATAATAAAAAAAACAAAAATCAGAAGATATCCATAACCATTTACCACCAAAAGAAAGTCCAATTTGTCCTGAAAAGAGCGCGGTATAATCCAGTAATTGTGATGATATGTACGGTTTTACTAACACATGTCCATGTTACAAAATTGTGCAAAGGCATTTAGATTTGTTTTACCTTTAGACGTGAAGGGGTTTTAATTTGAAATAATTTCACATTTATATTCACATGCAGGGGACACAGGTGACAAGCAGTTGACTAAAATAAGTCCTAAATGCCGTGATTTACCTTCACCCCTCAAAATTTTCTCATTTATACCCGACGGGGGATTTTCTGAAAGCGAAAATAAAATAAAAAATACAATCAGCATTTCTAAATATATAAACAAATTGGTTACACTTTTCTTAAAAATACTTCTACGTAAATCAACTTTTCAATCATAAAAAATGGATTTTCTTTGTAATTAGTAATTCAGAAATCTATTTACTTTTCGGGGAGTGCCCAAATGTTTTCCAATTGATTTCTCTTCTTTTGCCAATTACGTGACCCGAGACAAAGGCTACCCAGGTTAAAATATAATTAGAAAAGTCTAAAGCCTCGTACACACCATCGGATTGTTGGCCCAACAAAACTGCGGACTTTTGTCCCGAAGGGCGTTGGCCCAAACTTGTCTTGCATACAAAGGGCAAGGAATTGGCCAACAAATACGACACTTTTTTGGGGACCCGCGACACAAATACAGTGGTCAGTGCTAAAAAAATATGCACTGTCACTGTGCTAATGACCGTGACTGGGAAGGGGTTAACATCAGGGGCATTCAAAAGGTTAAATGTGCACCTAGATGGTGTTTTACTATACTGTGTGAGGTGCTTTTACTAGGGGAAGAGATGGAATTTATTTCCTGCTTTGCAGAGATACAAACTCCACCCCCCCCATCAGAACAGAGATCTGCCTTGTTTGCATAGGCAGTTTTAAGGACTCAGCCACTCACTTTCTTCTTCTTCTTTTTAAGGGCTCTTCTTGCCCAGTTTTATTAAAACAAGTTCAGAAAAACACCACCACTTTATTTTCCCTCACACTGGTGTTCAGTATTTGTCTTCCATCCAAAAAAAACATTCAGCCCTTCTGGCTTGCACTTGTAGCACAGCCGCTCTGGCCGTACACTCCAGGCCCTTGTCTGCCTTCTACAGACTGTTTTCTTACCAATGTTTGGACCTACACTTAGCAGCCCCTTGGTTGCTCTGACTCCCACCTCTCTCCTAAGTGGTGCTCTCCTGACTCTTGGGCCAGACCTCCTGTCTGCCAGAGTGGAGCCCAGAACTATGATCAGGTCACTACTAAAAGACCTGAACACACCTGTGCAATCGGTGTGCTGGCTGCTCCCAAAACCCGGATTGGAGAGTCCATCACACCCGGATCACTTTGAAATCTCCAGGCTTCAGGTCCCAAAACGGAGGTTACCGAAACACTGAGGAAACTGAAAAGCCAGTTTTTCTCTCTATTAGACAAGCTCCCTAGAGTCCCTCATCCTGCCTGGTGGAGAATTCTGGGTCATTGCCTCTTTTCTAGACCCTGGCAGGGCAACGCTCTGCCACAATAGGAAGAAGAATTCTGTTTAGGAAAGTATGCTAATACAAGGCAGTACGTGAATGCTGGAAGAAGCTGTAGACATCTTACCTTTGGAGGGTAGACCAAAGACTTGGACTTCGCAGAGGGAAAGCTTCTCTACCCGGTCCGGTATGATGACTGTCACATATTTCCCCTTCATTCCTTTACAGTTGAACATGGCGGTCTCCCCGGGGCCCAACGAATAGATGATTGCACACCTGTCCAAATGTAAAGATTAAAATTCTCGGTACATTTAATTATTGAGTCTTCTCTTTTTATTTAAAGTACAACTCCAGTCAAAAGTGGTCTGAGAGACCTGTTGACTTATTATACACTATACAGCTAAATATTTGTGGACCCCAGCCATCAAATGTACAGTATATGAGCTTGTTGGACATCCTATTCTAATACTATGGGTGTTAACAGAGAGTTGGCCCCCCTTTTGTAGTTATAACCCCCCCCCCCCCGTACTGGGAAGTCATTCTAGAAGTTTTGGAGTGTTCTGTGGACATTTATGTCCATTACAGCTAAAGGAACATTTGTGAGGTTGGGTTCTGATGTTGGATGAGAAGATCTGCCTCACAAGATCTTCGGCCTTCAAAATCATCCCAGAAGTTTTTTTTGCGTTAGGTTAAGGTCATGGCTCAGTGCAGGCCCAAAAGATGTTTTAAAGTTTAGCTAAAAATTTGCTTTTGTTTATTAACGTAGCAATTTGGAAAGCATTTTGATTATTTATTTCATACCAACCTGGGATTGTTCCTCCATTCTCTGGAATCTCCTATCCTGATCTCAGCCTCGTTGATTCGCTCCGAACAACAATCCCCCCGGTTGGTTACAGCCACAGAGAAGACCGCATGGACTTCCTTCAGATCTACTGTCCACCAAGGATGTAATTCCCATATAGTTTGGCTGCACTGAATCTTGGAATAGTCGCTAGAAAGAGACCCATCAATGGAGTTCCTGGAATCCCCAAAATTGTTGTAGAGGCTGGACTGGGATGACTCTCCTTTTAAGGCAACATTAGGTGCTGAATAGGTAAAAAAAAATATATATTATAGTTATAAATGAAGTTATAAATGTTCTTGGAGGGACCTTAACCCTAATGGTACGTCTATGGGTCTCAAATTTATGCTCTCTTCTAGGATAAAGAAAAGTGATCTGTTTTGATGAAGGGTGGCACTGAGTAGAAGATTCTGCCCTTTACAATGCCCTTTACATGTGGTCCATATGGCATACAGCAGATATCCATTAGCACTTGTTACCTTTATTATATTTAAAATAATTCAAATTTAGTCCTAATGTGGCCAACAGTGGAGATAAGGCTTGGTTTAAAATAAATAGGCAACAATTTTGCTCAAATTAATGCCAAGTAAGAGATATTGTGACCACAGAAAGGGACTAGAGCCTCAGTTCCTCTTAGAATTCATAAAGTGTTAAGACTCCAGAAGTCTGAAACCAGCTGTTAATATACTATAAAGGAGAGGCCTCTAAACTTTTTTAAACAAAAGGGCCAGTTTACTGTCCTTCAGGCTTTGGGAGGGTCAGTGGCCAACTATGTCAAGTTGGAGCAGAAAATGCCTCAGGCTTGGTGGTCAGGGGGTAGTAAACAATTACGTAGCACCTGTGGTCAGTAGGAGGAATAGTGCCCCATCATTGGTATTAGTGGGAGGAATAGTGCACCATCATTGGTGTCAATGGAAGGAATAGTGCTTTATCATTGGTGGCAGTGGAAGGAATAGTGCTTTATCATTGGTGGCAGTGGAAGGAATAGTGCTTTATCATTGGTGACAATGGAAGGAATAGTGCTTTATCATTGATGGCAGTGGAAGGAATAGTGCTTTATCATTGGTGGCAATGGAAGGAATAGTGCTTTATCATTGGTGACAATGGAAGGAATAGTGCTTTATCATTGGTGACAATGGAAGGAATAGTGCTTTATCATTGGTGACAATGGAAGGAATAGTGCTTTATCATTGGTGACAATGGAAGGAATAGTCCTTTATCATTGGTGACAATGGAAGGAATAGTGCTTTATCATTGGTGACAATGGAAGGAATAGTGCTTTATCATTGGTGACAATGGAAGGAATAGTGCTTTATCATTGGTGACAATGGAAGGAATAGTGCTTTATCATTGATGGCAGTGGAAGGAATAGTGCTTTATCATTGGTGGCAATGGAAGGAATAGTGCTTTATCATTGGTGACAATGGAAGGAATAGTGCTTTATCATTGGTGACAATGGAAGGAATAGTGCTTTATCATTGGTGACAATGGAAGGAATAGTGCTTTATCATTGGTGGCAATGGAAGGAATAGTGCTTTATCATTGGTGGCAGTGGGAGGAATAGTTATTTAGTATTGATTTTAGGGGGAAAAATAGCGCCCCATGATTGGTGTCAGTGGAAGGAACAGGGACCCACTGTTGTCAATAAGAGGAATTTTTCCCCAAGGTTGGTGTCGGTGGAAAGAATTGTGCCCTATCATTGGTGTCAGTAGGTGGAAATAATGTCTTGAATTAATGAGAGGAATAGTGCCCCAGGGGCTGCATAAAGGCAAGCAAAGGGCTTCATTCTGCCCTTGGGCCACAGTTTGGAGACCACTGATGTAAAGGAATGTTACCTCCATTCTGAACTTCTGGTAGGTTTGCATCCATACTGATTACTTTTCCTGGAAAACAAAAGTAACAGGAAATAAGTTTCATATATAATGTAGTTCTAGTCTTCACTGCAATAAAAGTAGAACACTGTAATTTGTGTTTGGTAAAAGCTACATGCAGTGAACTGAAAAAAAAAAAAAAAAAATATATATATATATATTATAGTTTTTGTATTAAATGCTAATTTCTATTTTTCTCTACATTGGTGTTTCAATTTTGTGAAAGGTGTATCTATGTAATAATAGAATAACAAAAAAAAAAGAAGGGGGCGAGTCCCTCGAAACACGTCAGCATGTATATTGACATTCCTTTGAACCAGAAGAATTTCAGTTCCTTGGTTTATGCACAATGCTGTTACTACTTTTACCTTTGTGAGTATGTACTCATTTTATCCTTCTGTAGCACTACCCCCAGTAGGAGTTGCAGATGTCAGGGTTCCCCACTGCTATACAGCCAGTCACACAGCATTTCCTTCTTGCATCCAGACACAGCAAGCAATTCTTTAGCTTATTTCTTATTGTTTTTATTAAGGAGATAATAACTTGGATGGGGTTGATAATTATGGGATCCCCAAACCAACAAACAAAACCAGCGACAACTTCCTCCTTATTTACAGCTTCCACTTCTTCCTCCTGCATAAATTTGATGCTTTGCACAGCTCTTTGGTTAGTTCAGCGACAGCCCATTACAGGCAGGAACTCCCAGTCCCTTGGTAAAGTAGCACATGTGGAGTGAACTGCTTCCTGTAACACCATCTGCTTTCCTGTAGACACTGATCCCAGTTCTACTTCATGCACCTGGCTGCCACTTCACCAGCCCACCTGGCTGCTTCTTCTTCCCAGTCTACCCGACTGACACACACTGGAGACTTCCAAGGGCAAGGTTGGATGAAGACTTAAAGAGGGATTCCACCAAAAACAAAAATATTAAAAGCCAGCAGCTATAAATACTACAGCTGCTGACTTTTAATAAATGGACACTCACCTGTCCCGGGTTCCAGCGATGCCGGCAGCCGAGGCCGATCGATCACTCGGCCCTCGGCTGCTGCCGCCGCCATTCTAGGTGAGGGAATCAGGAAGTGAAGCGAATCGGCTTCACTTCCCGGTTCCCTACTGCGCATGCGCGAGCCGCACCGCGCAATAGGAAATCTCCGCGCTGTCACTGGGACCCGTGTGTGTCCCAGCAGACAACGCGGCAGGGCAGGAAATGGCGTAGACTCCCGTGGGAGTCTATGCCCGGAAGTGGGTGAAAATACCTGTCTTTGACAGGTATCTCCACCCCCCTCCCCCCTGAAAGGTGTCAATTGTGACACCGGAGGGGAGGAGGGATCCGATCAGCGGAGGTTCCACTTTAGGGTGGAATCCCGCTTTAAGCACACCGTGGTCTTCAAGAGAGACTTGCTACAGCTGTCAGTCTCTTCCCTTGTCTGTCCCTGCACCGTGCTGATCTGCTCACTCTGTCTCTCTTTGCTCTCTTCGCTGCCTCTCTGAAATGCTTTCCTCCAACTGCCTCCTGTGGTAGGATCCTTCCAGGCCAGCCTCCTGAGCTCCAGCCCAAGATAAAACCCCTCCCCAGCAGGGGTCCCTCAAGGGCCCCCAACAGACTCCCTCAGTACTGCCTCTCCATCTTCCACCTGACTCCCTGGCTGGCATGGCTCATTTCTATTTAAGGGCTCCTTAGTTTCCTGGAAATTGGCTAAGGGGCCATCAATATGCAAGAAAGCTCTCCTAGCTTCCAGCCACTAACTTCTAGAATATTCTCCAACATTCTATAACCAGGGGGAGGCACCAGAGGGCTGCCAGGATGAGTCATCCAGCCCTAACCTCTAATAACCCTGACCTAGATTCCATGACTCCTGGTTTATCCCGGGGCCAGAGTAAATTTGCCTGTACTATCAGTATTAGCACACTAGAGGGTGCTACAATTCAATAAAACACTGTTGATAATGCACTAGGTGCCCTCTTTGTTTTATTTTGTTTGTACATTGTAAATGAAAAATGAATAATTGAGAAATGGCTTCAGCTAGGTCCTCAACACATAGAAGATCATATTCAACACATTTTGTCCATGTGGGGCCAATGTGACCTTTACGACTGAGCCGAACATGGGCAAAACGCATTAGGGGAGGTTCATCTATGAGGGGAGGACCTAGCTGAGGTAATTTCTCATTTATTTTGCATTTGCAATGTGCTGAGTCTGTGTGCGGTTGGTCGCCGTTTTTCCTGTAGCTTTAGTAGTTTGACCGACAAATACCAAATCTTACCGTTAGATGTTTCAGGCAATCCAAAGACCTGAACTTCACACAGGATGAGGTGTTCGGTCCGCCCCGGGATTGTCACCGTCACATAACGGCCAACCATTCCTTTACAGGAGAAGAAGACAGACTCTCCGGATTCCATAGAAGTAATCACCCCACACCTGATGAAGACCAGGGCAAAACATAAAGTGAGACTCCATTTTTTTTTGGGGGGGGGGGGGTTGTATAGATCAGCCTTTCTGATCCTTTTTAACATGAAAGAACCCTTGGAATTTCTGGTTCCAGGGAAATCGAAATAAATAATATAGCTATGGTTCACAATACATTGGCGTAATGGTCACTGGCAAAAATCCTTATTTTGGCTATTGGGAAGAACTCCATCTTTATGGATAACTAACTATTGTTGTCAGTGGTTACCTATCCGAGAGGCAGAAATTGCTAACTGCTCAAGAAATAAAAAAGTAAGTCATTTCTAATATTTTTGCCTTTTGAAAAACGATTGCTTTCCAGGTAAACCTGACCTTGGATTCAACGCTCCTCCATGTTCTTCAGAGCTCCCAATACGAATCTCTGCTCCGATAATTCTCTCTTTGCAACATTCCAGCACCCGATTGGTGATGACTACAGAGAAGATCCGGTAGGGTGTCCCCAGGTCCACCATCCACCAAGGTGACGGCTCTCTTTGGGTAATTGAACATTGCCCCATGATGTGATTATTGGCCAGGGAACCGTTGTTGGCATTACCAGCTTCGCCAGAAGAAGAAAATGTGCTGGACTGGGAGGCCGCGCCATTCAGGGCTACATTCCGAACTGGAGAAACAAAAGTTGAGATATTGAATTTGTAAAAGTTAAACATGAATAACCAAAACTTTCGACAAAGATCTTACAAGAACCAAAGACACAAAAGTATATCACCTGCAAACAGTAACTGGGATAAAAAATTGAGTCTATTTGAAGGTTCCCAATAATTATCTTCAAGGATCATATATTATTATATTTATCCCACTGATGACTCAAAGTATCTCACTTGTATATCTCAAAAAAACTTCAAAATTGATGTCAAGACTCCTCTGACATCTCCCAGAGTCTGATGACAACCCCCCCCACCCCCCCGCCATTGTATGAGAAATGTAAAATTGCTAATAGTTGGGGGAGACTTGTATACAGAGGTAGATATTGGATAGAAGAGGGATTTTAAAGGTGCTACATCAACTCAATTAGCCAGTAGAGTTGGGTGAGCGGTTCGGGCACTTGTTGGGCGAAAACCCGAACTTGCAGGGCGCTGAACAGTGCATTCTAAGCCCCGGTTGGGCAAAGCTTTTCCCAATCACAGCACAGTGAATAGCTTGTTGTTAAAGCGGAGGTCCACCCTAAAGTGGACCTTCCACTCATTGGAATCCTCCCCCCCTCCGGCGCCACAATTGGCACCTTTCAGGGGGAGGGGGTGCAGGTACCTGTACAGTACAGGTATCTGCACCCACTTCCGGCGTAGATTCGGCAAAGGTACGCCCCTTTACGCAGAATCTACGCCCCTTTCCGAAAGTCCCCCGCTGCCTGCTGGGAAACACATGGATCCCAGAGACAGCGGGGACCATCCTTATTGCGCAGCGCGACTCGCGCGTGCGCAGTAGGGAACCGGGAAATGAAGCCGAAAGGCTCAACTTCCTGATCCCCATAACCAAGATGGCGGCGGCAGCACCCGAGAGACGATCGAGAGATCGGCTTCGGGTGCCGACATCGGGGGCGCGCTGGGCGGGTAAGTGTCCTTATTTTAAAAGTCAGCAGCTGCAGTATTTGTAGCTGCTGGCTTTTAAAAAAACAAAAAACGGCGGACTCCCGGCTGACTCCCGCTTTAAGGAGTGGGGCTGGGAAGCGAGCAGCTTCTTCCTTAACAACGCATGAGTCATCAGCTGTCAATGGGCTTCCCCGCTGACAGCTGAATGAAAAAAACGAAAACATTGCCGGCAATTGAAAAAGGAAAAAAAAAATGGCAAAAAACAAAAACACGACTTGGGGTTCCCAACAAAATCCAAACCAGACACTTATTTGAGCATTCAGCCTAGCAGGCCAGTAAAAGGGGGGGTGGGGTGCTGAATGAGCGAGTGCCCCCTCCTCACTCCTGAACCATACCAGGCCACATGTCCTCAACACGGGGGTTGGGGTGCATTGAGGCAGGGGGTCTCTTCCCCCCTCACCCCAATGCACCTTGTCCCCATGTTGATCATCATTAGAATCACTGCTTTATTGCTTGCTATTGATTGCTTTTTAATAAAAGAAAATTGTTTTGCTACATGTCCCCCAGGGAAGTACAGTGGAACCTTTGTTAACAAGTAACGCGGTTAACGAACGTCTTGAAAGACGAGCAACTTTTTATTTTAAATCCTGACTCGGCTTGTGAGTGATGTCTTGCAAAACAAGCAGAATTCAAGCTAATGGGGTGTGCAGTACCGCATTTGGCCAGAGGTGCGGGGGCACCGGGGACACTCAGAACGTTTCGGAAATACTTGGAACCACTCGGAATCACTTGGAAATACACAGAAATACTCAGTTCCTGTGTGTTTCTGAGCCTTTCTGAGTTCAGCCGAGCTGTGTCCGAGTATTTCCAAGGCTCTCCGGCACCCCCCACCTCTGGCCCCATGCGGTATTGCATGCAATAGAAGTCAATGCGGAACTAATAATCTTTACCATCAAATTATCTTCATTTCCATTGAATTCTATGGGGAAACTCACTTTGATGTGCAAGTGCTTTGTATTACAAGCATTCTCCAGGAACGGATTATGCTCATAATTCAAGGTTCCACTGTATTTGCGCCTCCACACCCTTTTCATAGCCAAACACTTGCATATAAGCCTTCAAAATGGAGACTTTTGATTTTTCATCTTCGGGTCCCATAGACTTTAATGGAGTTTGTGGCTCGGGGCCAAACTTTCTGCCTGTTCAGGAGCTCTGGTGCAAACTAAACAGGGGGGGTGTTCGGCCCATCTCTTTTAGCCGGACATATCAGTGAACATTCAATAACATTAATTACAAATCCATATTAAAATCCATAATGAGTTTTACAAAACTGTATTTGATAACATCCTCTGTAATTATTATGATGGCATTAACAAGGTCATCTACGCATTCTCTTCTACATGTTTCGCCACATGGCCTCTTCAAGCAGTATGCATAAAAGATGTTACCTTCCTGAAAAAGCCAGGCGTCAAAGAAGAACTGTAGAAGACCTTTTTTAACCACTTGTGTAAATCTCCATCATTGTACGTCTGTACTTTGACACTAAATACTGTTGTTATGCTAGCAGATAGCTGCCATAACCCTGGTATTTTCAAAAACAGCGAGTGGCTGGCTTTCAGATAAAAGTGGTCTCTGTGGCGGACTCGCCGCAAGATCACTAATATCGGGGGGAGGGAGAGGGGCCCTCCCGCCGCGTTACAGTCATCTCCGCCACTTACCAGAGCCGGCGGAAACAATTGCATCCTTCCCCTTGACAGACCTGGAGCCGAGTGAGGTAAAGATGGCCCCCGCTCAGCTCCAATACCTTAAATGGCGGAAGCGACGTCAAACGTTACTTCCACCCAATGGTCTTAAAGGGGACTTTTTTCATTTTTTTCATTTAATTTCATATTTTTATTGCATTTTAGTGTAAATGTTAGGTCTGAGGTCTTTTTGACCCCCCAGATCTCACATTTAAGAGGTCCTGTCATGATTTTCTTTCTATTACAAGGGATGTTTACATTCCTTGTAATAGGAAAAAAAGTGATCCAAAATCTTTTTTTTTTAAAGAACAGTGCAAAAATAAAAAGTAAAATAAATAAGAAAAAAATAAAAATACATTTAAAGCGCCCGTTCCGCTGAGCTCATGCGCAGAACTGAACGCATACGTAAATCGTGCCCGCATATGAAAACAGTGTTCAAATCACACATGTGAGGTATCGCCATGATCATTAGAGCGAGAGCAATAATTCTAGGACTGGACCTTCTCTATAACCCTAAACAAGGAACCTGTAGAAATTTATAAACGTCACCTATGGAGATTTTTAAGGGTCATAGTTTGTCGCCATTCCATGACCGGGCGCAGTTTGGAAGCGTGACATGTTGGGTATCAATTTACTCGGCGTAACATTATCTTTCACAATATATATAAAAAAAAAAAATTGGCCTAACTTTACTGTCGTCTTATTTTTTGCAGTCAAAAATGTGTATTTTTTCCAAACAAATTGCGCTTGTAAGACCGCTGCGCAAATACGGTGTGACATAAAGTATGGCAACGACCGCAATATTATTCACTAGGGTGTCTGAAAATATATATATATATATAATGATTGGGGGTTAATTTTCTAGCAAAAAACAACTTATTTTAACTTGTAAACAACAAGTGTCAAAAAGAGGCTCGGTCGTTAACTGGTTAATATCATAATAATTACAGAGGATGTTATCAAATACAGTTTTGTGAAAATCAATATAGATTTAGATCCGGATTTGTTATAAATGTTAGTGAGTTTTTAACTGTTAAGTCTGGCTAATTGATGAAGCACCTTTATAATCTGTCTCCTCTCCAATAGATACTTTTGTATCACTTTAAAGAATGTGGTTGTGTTAAAACCTTTTTCCTTTCATCTGCACATAAATCTTCAACATTTTATACATAGTAGCCAACTTTCCCGATCTAGAAGATACCTCAGGGAACGCTCTGTGCTATCAAATAAGCAGAAGTTTGAGCTACTCGCTGGTTTAAACATCAACAGCTTCAACACTCATCAAGCCCCGATCAAGAGGCTTTGTTACCCCCCGAAAGCAGCTGGATTTTTACTAAATTCACCTTCAATAAAAAATGAATTCTTGATTATATACTTTTTGTTTTGGTACTTTTAAATTGATGAGAGATATGAGATGATCTAAGGCCTTTGTTTTCCAGAGATGTTCCTTTATTATGGAAATCAATAAGGAATGGAGTGTGGTAGTATATCGTGGACCAAAGGATCCTGAGGATCTTGCCAGGGGTATTTGGCCAAGCTCAGATTTTTGACCGAAAATGAAAATAAGATGAAGCGATCAAGCACCCCACACCTGTACCTTCTCACAACCGTTTTTTTTTAAACAGCATAGCCCTTGCGTTAAGAGACCAATATTAGTAAAGCTTAATGCTCATACTCGTGCAGCTAATGCTCATACTCGTGCAGCTAATGCTCATACTTGTGCAGCTAATGCTCATACTCGTGCAGCTAATGCTCATACTTGTGCAGCTAATGCTCATACTCGTGCAGCTAATGCTCATACTCGTGCAGCTAATGCTCATACTCGTGCAGCTAATGCTCATACTCGTGCAGCTAATGCTCATACTTGTGCAGCTAATGCTCATACTCGTGCAGCTAATGCTCATACTCGTGCAGCTAATGCTCATACTTGTGCAGCTAATGCTCATACTCGTGCAGCTAATGCTCATACTCGTGCTCATGCTCCTGTGCCAGCACACAGATGGATGTTGACAAGTAACCAGCATGCACTGACATGTTGGTGCTTACATGTGCACCAGAGCGCATGTCCATGCATGACCAGTCCTGGGAATGGTGCCAAGCTGCCTTGATGTGTGCCGATCACTGAATGTTCTTCAGCTACCCATGACCTGTGTTCCTGTGTTTTTGCTGTTGTAATCTGACCTCTCATTGCTGATGCAGTCTACTCCTGAGCTTGCTTTGTGGATTCTAGACTTTGACCCTGGCTTGCCCCTGACCACTCTCTGCTGTCTTCCCAGTAACAACCTCGGCCTGCAGCCTGACTATGCTCCCCTGTTCTTCGTGTATGACTCTGGCTTGGCTACTAGCTACATCCTTGCTGCCCATCTGTGCTGACCCTGGCTCTCCATCCGACCATGTTCCCATTGAGTACCTACGTCTAACTCTGACTGTGTCCCCTCACAGTCTCTCTACCAAGCTTCCAAAGTCCGGTTACAGAGTCCCTTCCTGTGGGTCGCCATCCTTGGTTCTCCTCTGGTGTGCCTGCACTGCTGCTGACTGCAGTCCTGAAACAACCGCTACCTGGTTTACGGCATCCATGATTCTTTGTGTCCTGTGTCCCTGTTCCCACACTCAGGGGTACTCGGACCAGAGCCACAAGGGGAAGCCTTCTTGTCGCTTCGACCTCCAGCCCAAGTACGTGACACCTTGACTCCCAGCAAAAAAAAAACCTTTTCATTTTCCTCATATATACTATTTATATAAAGCTTTTTATCCCTTTTTAAATAATTATTCATTTTAATAATTAGTAATAAGAAGGCATCTTTATCTGCTCACATAGACTTGGAGATATTCCTGTCTCTGGAGGCAATAATTGGAGAGCTCTTGCTAACACATATAATAAGCTAGAGTCTAAGACACGATCCCTACTTTACATACACATTTCTTCTCTTTGCTCTTCAACTTGCTCAGCAAAAACTTGAACTTCACAAAAACTCAAATATTCATTTTTTTGGGGTATAACAATAGTGACAAAACGTCCTTCCATCCCATTACAGTCATAGATGAAGGTCTGTCCACCGGGGATGGAGACAATTTTAGCACACCTGGAAAAGAACAAAACATTGTACCGTGAATCATGGGGGATTAGCATCAGTAGTCAGGTGTGCAGAAAAAAAAAAACCTACAACAATGGACTTTCTGATCACAAACACTTATGAGAGGGACAGGGGTGCCGGGAGGGGGTTGCTAGGGGGGGCTGAAGCCCAGAATGTGCCCCCCTAAAGGCCCGAGTCTCAGCTTTGCAGGGTCTCCATTGCTAGCCCCGAGTGCTGGGACCAATCTGATCCCAAGCACCGCCGAGTTTGGCCAAGTGCGGCCGAGTGCTATAGCAGGTCCCGCCTTCTGGAGCCTGCACGTCTATGATGGACATCCCACTGGTCCAATGCCGGGACCGCGGAATGTGTGGCGTCCATCATAGGCGCTGTTGGCTCCAGAAGGCACACCACATACCACATTTCTGGTAAGTAAAAAAAAATATTTTTTTTCACATTTTTTATAATGTATTTTAAGGAGCGTGTTTATTTATTTATTTTTTAATTTTTAGGGCGGACCTCCACTTTAATGTATTATAGATATGTCCACTACTAAAATAATCAGACCCCATCCATACTTAATTTAAAGTCCCGCCCTTTTCTGCTCTCTTTTTTAAGACCGGATATGATGCGTCAACGCGTGACGCCAGTACGGTGCGTCACATGTGATGTCAGCACGGCGCGCATGCGCACGATAGGGAGACGCCGGGGATTGCAGCTGGCACCATTCCTTTCTTCCACACAGTTTTGGTGGATGAATGTCGGCGGAGCCGCGCTCTCTGTAGGCGGCAGGCGGTCAGACGTCTATGAGGTTTGCTCTGCACTTGGACCGCATGTTTTGGGAGGTTCTTCTCAGAAAGTATTTTTCCCATTTCATGTGCAGATATTTTGGGCTGTTTGTTTTCCATCTGGATAATGGCTATCCGCATGGATCAAGTATTCAACTGGGTCGATATGTATATCACCCAGTGGATTCATCACCTCTTTTTTGTTTTATTGTTGCAGTCGGAATACCTTGAATTCCTTTGATTTGGTGTCATACCTTTTGGAGAGTATCCAGCGGTCCTGTACAATGTGAAGGGCAAGTTATGCAGATAATTTAGGTTTCCCTCTTTGGCTGAAGGAATACCTCTACCAATGATATATATATATATATATGTAAGTGTTCATGCAATGTAATGTGTTAATGCAATGTAAGTGTTCATGCAATGTAAGTGTTCATGCAATGTAATGTGTTCATGCAATGTAATGTGTTCATGCAATGGAATTCATATGGATGGATTCGAAAACGAAAATATTTGATATTTCAGAAGTGGCATAAATCCCTGAAGAAGATTTTACTTATATTTTTCGAAACACGTTGGATAACCCCCTCTACCGATTACCATCTGCATTACATATCGATGGCAGAACAGCTAGTAGTTGGGAAACACCAATTCAGGACCATCAATCCATACATCCATATATCATGCAATGTTTTTAATTATTGTGGTATTTATATATATGCCTGTTGATTATTTTCTATAATTCTTTAATCAAGTGATATTATTAAATAAACTTTTTTTTTATTAAATTAAAAGTAATTTTTTTCTGCAAATTGCCTTAGAAATCTACATTTTAGAGGACTAACAATTTCTTAGATTTTAAGAGGAACCTCACGCCCCAAAAAAATAAAAAAATGTCGTGGGGTCCCCCCCAAAATCCATACCAGGCCCTTATGTGCGCATGCAGTCTGGGAGGCCAAGAAATGGGGGGGCGGGGATCCTGAGGACCCCAACCTGTTACTAACCAGCAGCAAAACCCATCTCCACTATAAAGAGCTATGGTGAACACCGTTTAGTGCTTAGACCCGCACCTCAAGCATGGCCCCCATCAGGGGTGACCTGCTTGTGTACTTAGGGCTGCTTTTAGAAATCGTGGGGCCCTGTACAGCCTTCCTGATGGCCCTACACCCCACTCAACCCCCTAGGGTGCAGCAAAACTGACTTTATCTGCCTACACCACGAAAATTAGAAACAAAAAAAAGTCCCTCCTCCGCTCCCACCTCCTGGGCCTCCATGTTGGCTTGATGGGGCTCAGGGAAATTTTATTTAAGCCCTGGTAAGCAAGTAGGAGCGGGGGTGTGGTCTAGTAAAATCCATTTATAGATTTACATAAAAATGAACAATAAGCTGCCCCGGGCCCCCCCCCCCTACTTAACTGATGAGGCCTGGGGCCAATACAACAGGACTAGTTGTACTGCCTTATCAGTGGCCCTGCCTGCTGGTCAGTGGGAGTCTCTCTACCGCTACAGCTACTGGTTTTCCGAGTCTGACTCCTGACCATGACAGAACCATAAACAGCCTAATGCAATGTGCCACGCTCATTACAGGTATAGTGAATGAACTTAATAGACAGTATTAAAATGCTACAAATGCTAATGCCTCCACCTTACCTGGGGTTCTTTATACCACCTTGCTCTTCAGAGTCTCCGATAAGGATCTCAGCTCCATTCAAGCGGCTTCCGCAGCAGTCTCCGCGGTTGGTGATGGCAACAGAAAAGACTCGATTTTTGCTTAGCAGGTCCACACGCCACCAAGGACCAAAATCATTATGTGTGTGGATGCAGCTTCTATCATAATAACTTGTAGATTTGTCCCCATCCACGCCTATTTTAGCAGGTCGGCCTTGATCGTAGTAGCTGGACTGGGAGCAGAGGCCACGCCGAGCAACATTGACAACTGAAATGAAAGTTTGGAAACCAATTATAATTAAATCCTGTTTGGTAAATGCATGGTTTGTAATTGTGATGTATGAATAATGTGTGGACTAGTATGGAACAGCCCTGGGGCCATCGTAAAAAAAGAAAGAAAAAATTACAGAATTAGGAGTTTGAAAAAAAATTTTTTTTTTTTTTTTTTTTTTACAAAATTCTGAGTTTGAAAGTCAGAATTCTGAGATTTAAAGTCAGAATTCTGAGTTTGAAAGTCAGAATTCTGAGATTTAAAGTCAGAATTCTGACTTTCAAAATTCTGAGATTTAAAGTCAGAATTCTGAGTTTGAAAGTCAGAATTCTGAGATTTAAAGTCAGAATTCTGAGTTTCAAAATTCTAAGATTTAAAGTTAGAATTCTGAGATTTAAAGTCAGAATTCTGACTTTCAAAATTCTGAGATTTAAAGTCAGAATTCTGAGATTTAAAGTCAGAATTCTGAGATTTAAAGTCAGAATTCTGAGATTTAAAGTCAGAATTCTGACTTTCAAACTCAGAATTTTGTAAAAAAAAAATACAGAATTATGAGTTTCAAAAAAAGATTAATTTTTTTACAAAATTCTGAGTTTGAAAGTCAGAATTCTGAGATTTAAAGTCAGAATTCTGAGTTTCAAAATTCTATGATTTAAAGTCAGAATTCTGAGATTTAAAAAAAAAATAAAAATCCAAACAATAATTCTTTCTTTTTTTATGATGGCCCCAGGGCTCTTCCATAGAGTAGAAATGTAATTTCATTCTGAATTTTTTTTTACAGTGACAATAAATCTTATCTTATCTTCATTTGTATTATATTCTATTCTTTTATTTTCTATTCTATTTTGTTCTGTTTTACTCTATTATATTCTATTTATTTTTTTCTTTTCTTATATTCTTTTTTATTCTATTATATTGTTTTCTATTCTATTCCTTTATTTTCTATTCTATTTTATTATCTTTTGGAAATTTGAAAACAAAATCGAAAACTATTCGAATTTCATCCAAAAAATTGTTTCCGTTATTTCAGATTCGTTTAAATTCGGTACTATTGTAATTCGTAAATTTGGATGTTTCAAAAAAAAAAATAAAAAATAAGTCCGAATTTCAATTTGGAACAAAACGAAATTTGTTTTGTTCTGAATTGTTCCGAATTGAAATTCGGACTCATTTTTTTTTTCGTGATAAATCCGAATTACAATAGTACCGAATTTAAACAAATCTGCAATAATGGGAAAATTTTTTGGATAAAATTCGAATAGTTTTTGATTTTGTTTTAAAATTTCCAAAAGATAATAAAATAGAATAGAAAATAAAGGAATATTTATTTTGGTTGGATCCCAAATCGCGGCAGCGTGAACCGAGCCTTATGCCGCGTACACACGATCGGACTTTCTGCCATCTTTCCTCCATCAAAACTGTGGATTTTTGTTCGAAGGACGTTGGCTCAAACTTGTCTTGCACACACACGGTCACACAAATGTTGGCCAACAATTACGAACGTGGGAACGCGGCAACGTACAAGGCGTACGACGAGCCGAGAAAAATTAAGTTCAATAGCGCTTCTGCTTGATTCCGAGCATGTGCGAACTTTCGTGCGACGGTCTTGTGTACACACGATCGGACTTTCCGACAACAAAGTCTTGTTGGTGGAAAATTTGAGAACCTGCTCTCAAACATTTGTTGGTGGAAAGTCCAGGAGCAAATGTTTGATGGAGCGTACACCCGGTCGGACTTTCCAACAACAAGCTCACATCCAACATTTCCCGTTGGAAAATCTGACCGTGCGTACGTGGCATAACGGTTTATTTTGTCTTTTTTTATTTTTTTATAAAAGCCTGTGTTCTGTGTGGAAGCAGTGGTCTGTCTGCAGAGGTCCAATGTTACAAGTGTGTCCTGATTAGTTAGGGTAATGCAAGCCATTACCTCCATGTCTTGGCTGCTGGAACTCGTCATCTCCAACCGAGGTAGGACTACCACCTAAGGAGTGGAAACACAATGGGATATTGAGATAAACTTAAAGGACGGGTCCTCACTGCTCACATTGATTCAACTAAAGCTAAATGAACAATAATAATCAGCAACAAATGACAACATATTGCCTAATGGCACACATATAATACATGGTATACTGCAGAAACCTTCCCATAGAAGTTTCCGGAGACGGTCATTATAATAGAAAACTAATTTCCAGGCTTAACATTTCATCTGTAAATATTTAAATTTTATGATATATATATATATAAAAATCTGGGCAGGTAAGTCTATCAGAGACGCTTTGTTGTCAGCTCAGACGGGAAGTTAGAAGCCCAGTGGATTTCTGGGACACATCTGGATAGGCATAGACCTGGCAGATGTGGCAAACTTCAATATGGCCGCCCAGGAATGTTTGGCTAATGTTGGTGTGTGATGCGGCACGCAGCGTTGCGCTAGTTGTTGGCACCCAATGGCCTTTATAAGGGGCAGTCCTTAGAACTCAGAAGTTGCTGGTTTTTCGTCTGCTTCCTGTATCCTGTGTTCCCTTGTGCTCTATATTCTTGGATGACCAACTCGGCTTGTTCCCGGTCTCCAGCTTCTCTCCTGACTCTGACCTCAGCTTGCTCTCTCAGACTCTGCTTCTACTTGCTCCCAGTGTAGGGCCCCAGCTTGTTCCTCACTTTTGCTCCTGATCCTCTGTATATGACCCTGGCACCACTGGCAGCCTGTAATGGAGGATTTCAGTAGGGTTTTTTCTTTTTCTTTAGAAGCACATGATTAGAGCCTGGGGCTCTATATGGCTTCAAAATAGGTTGGGCTCGGGGGGGACGGGCGCAGAACACTGTACCCCGAGTCCACCCACTTGTGTGACATTAGCGAACTAATATTTGCTAATGTCTTCCTGTTTCTCCTCTGGGGCCAATCGGGAAGCGGCTCCTGAGACCCCATTGGCCTGGAGTCATAAGACCCCACTGGCCAGGAGGAGAAGTCCCGATTAGCTAGGAGGATAAGATGGAGGGGGGGACACAGAGGAGACGGACTTGAGGGAAGCTGCCACCGATGGATGCAAACACAGAGGAGAGCCACTCTATGAGTAAGCACTGATTGCGGTGCGAAACGCGTCAACATTTTCCTGTACCCTGTTATTCCTTTTGCTGTGAATTTTTTGATTTTGTTTTGATGTGACCCACGTTGTTTCAATTAAAGATGGGATTTCAAGTCTTTTTCCAGTGTGCGGCTATCCAGAGTTTTGTCCTGCTTGTTTGCTTAGCTAGGAGGATAAGATGGCGGAGGGACACAGAGGAGACGGACTTGAGGGAAGCTTCCACCGATGGATGCAAACACAGGGGAGAGCCGCTCTCCTCCTTCCTGCTGTGACCTGCACAGCAGGGTAAGTGAGCCGGCGACCAGCGGGGTGAGGGTACGGTGCGCAGTGGTGGGCTGGAGCTACGAGAAAGGGTCCATGGTCAGGTCCGTCTGTCCCCCCGACCGATGGAGCACCATCCGACTCCCTATTAAGCCTTCTTCTCTAGCCTGCTGCTCAGACCCGCCTCCTCATCTAAGGGTCATCTAACCCAGTGTTTCTCAGCTCCAGTCCTCAAGGCGCCCCAACAGGTCATGTTTTCAGGCCTTCCATTATTTTGCACAGGTGATTTGATCAGTTTCACTGCCTTAGTAATTCGCACAGCTGTTTCATCCTGAAAACATGACCCGTTGGGGCGCCTTGAGGACTGGGGTTGAGAAACACTGATCTAGCCTACCGTCATCCTGGTCGGGCTCTGCATTCAGAAGGAGTTTTCAAGACCGTTGGCAACCCGTGCTTCTTTGGGCACAGCACCTACTGTCACCACCTTCAGGGGTGCTCTGCACTCAGCCCAAGGGGGAGCCCTCTCATCACATCGGCCTCCATCCAGGTAAGTGACATAAATAAATAACGATACTCGACTCTTGGCTTTATTTGGGGTGACCCAAAGTTACCTGATTCTCCGGCTTCTTGAACAAACACCTGGACGTCACACAGGGCAAGAGACGCCGTCTTCTCTGGGATAACTACGGTGATGAATTTTCCCTCCAGCAAGTTACATGTAAATAAGTTGGTTTCACCGAGTCCAATGGAGGAGACCACACTGCAGCTGGATAGGGGAGATAATTGAAATTGTCTATATATGCAACAAAAAAAAGGTATTTTCCCACAAATAGAGCTTTCTTTTGGCGGTATTTGATCACCTTTTATTTTTTTGCGCTATAAACAATAAAAGAGCAACAATTTTGAAAAAAAATATATATTTTTTTACTTTTTGCTATAATAAATATCCCCAAAAAAAATTAATGTATAAAAACGAATCGTAATGTGTAATCTTCTACATATGTTTGATAAAAGAAAACGCAGCAAGCGTATATTGATTGGTTTGCGCAAAGGTTATATCGTCGTTTTTTTTCTTTACTAGTAATAGCTGTGATCAGAGATTTTTAGCGGGACTGCGACATTGCGGCGGACAGATTGGACACGTTTGACACATTTTTGGGACCATCGACACTTACACAGCGATCAGCGTTCTAAAAATGCACAGATTACTGTATAAATGACACTGGCAGGGAAGGGGTCAACACTGGGGGGGGGCGATCAAGGAGTTAAATGTGTTCCCAGGGAGGTGTTTCTAACTGTGGGGGGAGGGGACTGACTGGAGGAGGTGAGAGATTGCTGTTCCAGAACACTAGGGACAGCAGATCTCTCTCTACTCCCCTGTCAGAACGGGGATCTGTCTGTTCTGGCTCTCCGTGGAGCGATCGCAGGTGGCTAGTGGAAATCACGGGCGTGCGCATCGGCTCTGGCATCGCGCCCTAGGCGTTCCCGCGTGCCCCCCCTATCGCTCTTAAAGTAGCTGGCGTACACCTACAGCGATTCGCACAGGAGAGCCAACCTGCCGCAGTATAATGATGGCAGCTGGTCAACACTGTAGCCGACAAGGCCCAGGCCTAGGGCAGCACTTTGCAGGGGGGCAGCACGGAAAGAGTCTCCGCCAGCTTGTGCTACACTATTAGTGTAGCGCCAGTCTTAGGGGGCGACTTGCCTCAGAGGCAAATTAGTCTAGCGCTCCCCCATAAAGCTTCTAATTTTGACTGTCCTATCATCCTGGACCACAAACCTTCCTCACTGTGCTCTGTGTTTTCTGCTGCACCGTTGGCATGGTCTTCTTAGTCCTCTCCATAAAATTATCAGAAATTTGTGCTTAAAGTAGAACAAATGGGCAACACTTTTTTTTTTTTTCATTTTGGATAGAGTAGGGGAAGGTTATAGCCCCTGTCAGTTTATTTTTTACCATCCCTGTCCCATTGCAGAGATTTCCCTTCACTTCCTGCCCCATAGCCAAACAGGAAGTGAGAGGAAATCTATGCAAATTAAGGGAATCTATTGCCCCATCTATTGCCCCAACACCACCCAGGCCTCAGAACTAGTGTCCCCACTTGAAAAATTTCAGGGGCGGGTCTTAAACAGCGAGGGGGGTGTGGCCTTGACAGGAAGTGGCCTTGACAGGAAGGGGCGGATCATATTTAAATTAGGGGGTGCAGAAGTTGATTCCGGCCTAGGGCAGCACAAAACCTAAATACACCACTGCGGTTAAGGAAGGTCTAACACTTCATGTATTCTAGTCAATGAATGAACAGGTTCTTACACGCTGCTATTCCTCCAGTCCGAGCCATTGTGCCCGACACGAATCTCGGCCCCGCTGAGATCAGAACCACCTCTATTGGTCAGTGCCACGGAGTGAATTTTATAGGTTTTACGCAGTTCTGCCCTCCACCACGGCTCATACTCCTCTTCGGTTACGGCACACTTGGTTGGATCTTGTGGTGGCTTCACCTCAGTGTTTTCCTTTGTACTGGACAGAGATATCTTGGACAATATAATTTCTTTTGCAAAAACTGAAAAATAATCAGAAGATCGATTATTGTAGGGGGGACATCGGATCGTCTCAGGGGATCAGGAAGGATTTGTTTATTTTCTTGGGCATTTTGGACCATTCTTTATAAGCCTTTGTACACACGGTGAAAATGTCCGATCGGACCGTGTTGTCGAATAATCCGACCATGTGTGGGCTCCATCGGACTGTTTCCGTCTAAATGTCAGTCCGACAAAGTTTTAGCCCTTGTACACCCGGTCTGAGATTTTTGACGGAATGTGTCCGATCGGACCGTTTTGTCGGATATTCCGACTGTGTGTGGTCTCCATCTGACCGTTTCCGTCGGACTATCCGACGGACCAAGTTTTCCAACTTGTTGGTAAAATTTTCTGACAAAATGCTCCGATCGGACATATTCTGATCATGTGTAGAGAATTCCGATTGGACAAAGTGCCACGCATGCTCAGATCAAATTACGAGACCAAAGCTATTGGCTACTAGCCTGAACGTAGTCCCATCGTAACGAAATAACATCATCACGTTACGAACGATCGGATTTTCCGACAACTTTGTCCGGCCGTGTGTATGCAACACCAGTTTCGGACAAAATCCGACGGATTTTGTTGTCGGAATGTCCGACCGTTTATACAAGGGCTAAGAGTTTCTACCTTCTTCTTGGTTACCTGCAGGTTTAGGACTGGTGGTTTTTTTTTTTGTAATAAATTTTAAATAAAGATTTATGGATCCCCTTTACCAAGACAACTGGGATCAGCAAAGATGCTCATGAACCCTCTTGCCGCCTACACGGCAGACTAGGTCCAAAGGGATTATTTTGTTGGACAATCCGATCGTGTGTGGGCTAGTCTGATCGTTTTTCGAAAAGTAAATCAGACGGACCTAGAAAAAGAACATGTTTCAAATCCGACGGACTCAATTCCAACGGACTAAAAATCTGGAAAACCGTTCATCTGTGTGCTGGTCTGACGGACCAAATACGACCCAAGGGAAGCTATTGGCTATTCAACTTTAGTCCCGTTTACGTCATCATGTTCAAAACAAAACGGATTTTCAAAGGGACGTGTGTGGCCAAGTCCGTTCGTTCGGAAAGTCCGTCGGAACTCCGCCGAAAGTCCGTCGGGAAGACCGCCGGACCTAGTCCGGTCGTGTGTACGCGGCATAAGCCCATATTTTTAGTTCACCTCTTATGGAAATTGGGCTGCAGAAGAGACCAGAGCTTATCGATGATTTCTCTTCTCAGCTTATCAGAAGTCCCTTCAGACCGACTTTTATAGTGATATAAACCGATATAGCCCCCGGAAGACTTTACCCCCTTCCTGACCAGAGCACTTTTTGCGATTCGGCACTGCGTCGCTTTAACTGACAATTGCGCGGTCGTGTGACGTGGCTCCCAAACAAAATTTTACGTCCTTTTTTTTACCACAAATAGAGCTTTATTTTGGTGGTATTTGATCACCTCTGCGGTTTTTATTTTTTGCGCTATAAACAAAAAAAGAGCGACAATTTTGAAAAAAAAAAAAGCAATATTTTTTACATTTTGCTATAATAAATATCCCCCCCCCCCCCCAAAAAAAAAAAATATAAAAAAAAACATTTTTTTCCCTCAATTTAGGCCGATACGTATTCTTCTACATATTTTTGGTAAAAAATAAAAATAAAAAATAAAATCGCAATAAGCGTATATTGATTGGTTTGCGCAAAATTTATAGCGTCTACAAAATAGGGGATACTTTTGACACTATTTTGGGACCATTGTCATTTATACAGCGATATATCCCTGCCGCAACGACCCGCCGGCTGATGATGATTCTGCCCCGCCACACTTCTGACGCTGCTGGAATGTAAACAACATTGCCAGGAACTCTGGGTGACGTCACTAAGCAAATGATAGCAGCCGGGGATTCTGGGTGACGTCACTAAGCAAATGATAGCAGCCGGGGATTCTGGGTGACGTCACTAAGCAAATGATAGCAGCCGGGGATTCTGGGTGACGTCACTAAACAAATGATAGCAGCCGGGGATTCTGGGTGACGTCACTAAGCAAATGATGGCAGCCAGGGATACTGGGTGACGTCACTAAGAAAATGATAGCAGCTGGGAATTCAGGGTGACGTCACTAAGCAAATGATAGCAGCTGGGAATTCTGGGTGACGTCACTAAGCAAATGATAGCAGACGGGAATTCTGGGTGATGTCACTAAGCAAATGATAGCAGCCGGGAATTCTGGGTGATGTCACTAAGCAAATGATAGCAGCCGGGAATTCTGGGTGACGTCACTAAGCAAATGATAGCAGCCGGGAATTCTGGGTGACGTCACTAAGCAAATGATAGCAGCCGGGAATTCTGGGTGACGTCACTAAGAAAATGATAGCAGCTGGGAATTCAGGGTGACGTCACAAAGCAAATGATAGCAGCCGGGACTTCTGGGTGACGTCACTAAGCAAATGATAGCAGCTGGGAATTCTGGGTGACGTCACTAAGCAAATGATAGCAGACAGGAATTCTGGGTGATGTCACTAAGCAAATGATAGCAGCCGGGAATTCTGGGTGATGTCACTAAGCAAATGATAGCAGTCAGGGATACTGGGTGACGTCACTAAGAAAATGATAGCAGCTGGGAATTCAGGGTGACGTCACTAAGCAAATGATAGCAGCCGGGACTTCTGGGTGATGTCACTAAGCGAATTATAGCAGCCGGGAATTCAGAGTGATGTCACTAAGCAAATGATAGCAGCTGGGAATTCAGGGTGACGTCACTAAGCAAATGATAGCAGCCGGGACTTCTGGGTGATGTCACTAAGCGAATTATAGCAGCCGGGAATTCAGAGTGATGTCACTAAGCAAATGATAGCAGCCGGGAATTCTGGGTGACGTCACTAAGCAAATGATAGCAGCCGGGAATTCTGGGTGACGTCACTAAGCAAATGATAGCAGCCGGGAATTCTGGGTGACGTCACTAAGCAAATGATAGCAGCCGGGAATTCTGGGTGACGTCACTAAGCAAATGATAGCAGCCGGGAATTCAGGGTGACGTCACTAAGCAAATGATAGCAGCCGGGAATTCTGGGTAACGTCACTAAGCAAATGATAGCAGCCGGGGATTCAGGGGGATGAAATGGCCAAATACGAAAGTTCTACCCCAACCCAAAGCCCATCTATCATTTTTTGCTCTCGGTTTTAATGACACTTTGAGAACCAAGCGGGCACAGGACTCGCAGGCGACAATTACCCAGAAGGCCTTTCTCCTAGAAAGTATTTTTTGCAGGACTGGAACCAGAAACTTACCTGTTTCTACTTTTGTCTTCGATACTTTAGATACTTTATTTCCATCTTCATCTTTTGGTTTCACTGAGGAAATGAAACAATAAAAGATACATTTTGTAATAAGCTTTATTCAGAGCTGTATAATTATATACCGTATATGTCAGCCCGCAGATCACAACTTTCCCTGATGATCATACGTATCCCTTTCATCACCACAATAAAACACTAATGACAATGTGTAACAGCCCCTACATACCAGGGCAACCACTGTTTTCATATTACCAGAGGTTATCTGATGCAGGAATCCCCTGAAATGTCATTAGGAGGCACATGGAGAGGCTTCTGGAGGAAGTCGCTGTCCCACCGCGGCACTCACTAAATCCGCTTCCTCCTCCAGAGCTCTCCCCATGTCTTCCATGAGGAGCTCACTGCTAACTGATACATTGGAACGAAAGCTTTCTACACACCTACTGGTTGCCATTGTGACCAGGGCTTGTGTCCGTGGAATCGATGACATCAGTTTGAGGCGCTTCTGTGATTGTTCAAAATTCATAGACAGGTGCACTTGACCTTTGGTTGACCTCCTTCTGACCTGTGGCTAATCTCCTTCTGACCTGTGGTGGACCTCCTTCTGACCAGTGGCTAATCTCCTTCTGACCTGTGGTGGACCTCCTTCTGACCTTTGGCTAATCTCCTTCTGGCCTGTGGTTGACCCCCTTCTGACCTGTGGCTAATCTCCTTCTGGCCTGTGGTGGACCTCCTTATGACCAGTGGTGGACCTCCTTCTGACCAGTGGTGGACCTCCTTCTGACCAGTGGTGGACCTCCTTCTGACCAGTGGTGGACCTCCTTCTGACCAGTGGTGGACCATCTTCTGACCTGTGGTTGACCACCTTCTGACCTGTGGTTGACCACCTTCTGACCTGTGGTGGACCTCCTTCTGACCAGTGGTGGACCTCCTTCTGACCAGTGGTGGACCATCTTCTGACCTGTGGTTGACCACCTTCTGACCTGTGGTTGACCACCTTCTGACCTGTGGTGGACCCCCTTCTGACCTGTGGTTGACCCTCTTCTGACCAGTGGTGAACCTCCTTATGACCAGTGGTTGACCCCCTTCTGACCTGTGGTTGACCTCCATCTGACCTGTGGTTGATCTCCATCTGACTTGTGGTTGACCTGCTCCAAGTGGGTTTTTGTATTCCTGAAGACTCGTATTATTTGTGGGTGTATATAACGAGGTTTATTTACTGGAGACAGATAGACTGCACTTTGCAAGTGCTGTTGCTCCACAGCTAAGTAAATTAATGGGGGGGGGGGGGGGGCTCTCTGACTTCCATCATCCAATCGTGTGCAAGAAAAAATTCTGTCTTTTAATTTTCCTTTGCACGTGATTGGGTATTCTTTATAAACTGAAGCTTAAAAAGTATAGCTAAAGGCAAAACTTTTTTTTTACCTGTGGATAGGGTGGAGAAGGATTAGACCCCTTGTTAGTTTTTATTGCCATCTGTGCCTCCTTTAGGGAGATCCCCCCTCTCTATTTCTGCTGTTTATAATTATCATTGAGAGTGAAAGTAAAAGAAAATCACAAATTTTAGGTTGCCCCCAGAAATGTAATAGAGGGGAAATCTTCCAATGGGGACACTATTTCTGGTGACTCGGGGGTCCCCAAGGAATTCCTTTTATTTGCATGAATTTCCTCTCACTTTCTGTTTGGCTATGGGACAGGAAGTGAAGGGAAATCTCTCCAATGGGACACAGATGGCAAAAAAAAATATATATATATATATATATATCTTACCCTACCCAAAATAACATCAACCCCAATATCTGATGGATCCCCATAGCAAGACCACTAAATGCACCCCATCCCCCCTACTCTCTAATCTTTATCTTGATAGCATTTCCTCCAATGATAACGAATTGTTTTCAGTGCAATTACTGTATATACAAACATACGTTAACTTTTTATGTGCCATTGTCACTTGCCTAGGCTCGCGCACAGGGTGTGCCAGGTGTGCCTGGGCGCACCCTAATCACCCTGTGCTGTGCAGATTTCCCCCTGCTGCTTGGCTTCAGAGAAAAGGAACTGTCTTTGCTCAAAGGTAAGACATCAGGGGTCTGTTCAGTCCCCAAAGTCACCAAGTTTCACCAAAGTCCCCCAATGGGGCTCTTAAAAATTAAAAAAAAAAAATAATAATAATTATAATAATAAAAAAAAAATTAAAAAAAATGTTTAACCAGTTCCCAACCAGCGCACACCAATGTACATCGGCAGAATGGCACGGGCAGGCAAATGGGCGTACCTGTACATCCCTTTAAATTTGCCGCCCTGCCATCGGGAGCGCGCCGCCGGCGGCACGCTCCCGTTCTGGTCGGGGCCCCCGTGAGTCCGGTCGCGGGTCCCACAGACTCAATCGCCGCGGGCATACCTGCGATCGTCTCACGGAACAGCTGAACGGAGAAATGCCGTTGTAAACAGCATTTCCCCATTCTGCCTAGCAACTAGTGATGCTGATCTCTGCTCCGTGTGATTGGAGCAGAGATCAGTGTTCACTAAATGAAAGCCCAACCCCCCCCCACAGTTAGTAACACACCCCTAGGAACACTTAACCCCTACACTGCCACCCACTGGTTAACCCCTTCACTGCCAGTGTCATTTACACAGGAATCAGTGCATTTATATAGCAGTGATTACTGTATAAATGACAATGGTCCCAAAAATGTGTCAAAAATGTCCGATGTGTCCGCCATAATGTCACAGTCACTATAAAAATCGCTGGTCGCCACCATTACTAGTAAAAAAACAAATATTAATAAAAATGCCATAAAACTATCCCCTATTTTGTAAACGCTATAACTTTTGCGCAAACCAATCAATAATCGCTTATTGCGATTTTTTTTAACCAAAAATATGTAGAATACGTATCGGCCTAAACTGAGGGAAAAAAATGTTTTTTTTATATATTTTTGGGGGATATTTATTATAACAAAAAGTAAAAAATAATGCGTTTTTTTCAAAATTGTCGCTCTATTTTTGTTTATAGCGCAAAAAAATAAAAACCGCAGAGGTGATCAAATACCACCAAAAGAAATCTCTATTTGTGGGGGAAAAAAGGATGTCAATTTTGTTTGGGAGCCACGTCGCACGACCGCGCAATTGTCAGTTAAAGCGACGCAGTGCCGAATCGCAAAAAAGTGGTCTGGTCTTTGACCAGCAAAATGGTCCGGGGCTGAAGTGGTTAAATTGTAAAAAAAAAAAAAAAAAAATGTCAGTTGACCTACTGCTATATATTGGAAGTGCAGTCGCTCTAAATCTAAGCCCTTGTACACACGGGTCGGAGATTCCGACAACCAAATCCGTTGGATTTTGTCCGACGGATTTTGTCCGAAACTGTTGTATACACACGGTCGGACAAAGTTGTCGGAAACAGAACGTGATGACGTAATTTCGTTACGACGGGACTACGTTCAGGCTAGTAGCCAATAGCTTTGGTGTAGGAATTTGATCTGAGAATGCGTGGCACTTTGTCCGATCGGAATTCTCTACACATGATCGGATTAGGTCCGATTGGAGCATTTTGTCTGAAAATTTTACCAACAAGTTGGAAAACTTGGTCCGTCGGATACTCTGACAGAACCAGTCCGATGGAGACCACACACAGTTGGAATATCCGACAAAACGGTCCGATCGGACACATTCCGTCGGAATCTCCAACCGCGTGTACAAGGGCTAAGGGGTAGATCTGAAATGAGGGGAAGCTCTGCTGATTTTATCATCCAATCATGTGCAAGCTAAAAGGCTGTTTTTTATTTTCCTTGCATGTCCCCCTCGGATCTACAGTGACTTTACTTCCAAGTGCACTTGCAGTACAAAGTGGATTTTCCTTTAGTAAATAACCCCCATTGTGTTTGAGCTATGGGGAGCACACCCTAATGCAATAGGCTGCACACACCTATGGTCACTTGTATGAATGACTGTTTAGCAAGGCAGGGCCCCCCTGTGCTTCAGGGCCCCATAGCAGTAGCAATAGTTATGGATTTCATTTTATTTACCCGATTTACCCATTTATACCCACCCTGCAGATATTACTGCAGATAGTACAAAATGTTCTCTCAGCCCTTTCATAGAGCAGCGGTTACTGACCTTCTCTGTGCTCTGATTGGCTCTCGCTGGGTTTGGCAAACACCTGAACTTCACAGATGTGCAGAACATCCTGACGATTCGGGATAACAATGGACACATAGCGCCCCTCCATTCCCTCACAGTCAAAGTAGAAGGTGTCTCCAGGTTCAAGGTTGGATGGAATCTGAGCACATCTGAAGACAAACGGGACATATCATCGTATCTTTTACCAGAATTCTCCACAATCCGCTCTCACACCTGTATACCTCCACCAGGGCAATTTTTACATTTCTGGTACAGGCTTGTTTATTTTACAATAACTTTGTCATTAATTGGAGGGGTCTATTTTTTTTAAATGTGATTAAAGAATATCACAAGCATAAATGTACCCGTATTTTCTGTAATAGATGAACTTCTTTGATCATCAGATTCATCTAGTGGCCAAAACGCAGTAAATTTTATCACTTTTGGCCACTAGACGGAGCTGACGATCTGGGAATTAATTTTATTAGGGCTATTTCTGCAATCGCAGCGCAGAGGGTGGGGTGGTTGAGCCACGTTTATACTGACACCACCCCCACCCCCCCCCCTCCCACCGCTCCTTAAGATGGAATTGCAGCAGATGGGGGTGTACACCTGCCAATGGCGGCAATGCTTTGCATTGTGGTATGGCAAAAATAATCCTCCCCCCTCACATTCAGCTGGCAGTACCGCCTGCCATACATGACCTATTGAACAGCCTGCATTGTAGCGCAGTGGTGCGGGTTTTTAAGGGGTTAAAACAGGCAATGAGTAGACCACACCGCCTGTCAAATGCCCTCTGAAAAACAATCCACTACAGACTGTTCTTCAGAGGGCAATGATCCCTTATGAAAAAAATTATGAACTTGTGCCATTCATCCAAATCATTTTTATAAATAGTATGACAAACCCCCTTAATATAACAAAGTAATACCTAGATATGGATTTTGTTCTGAGACACACAAAGCTTTCATTTTGTAATATTGTCTTGCAAAATATATTTCATTTTCTACGAAATCTGTAAACAAAAATGTGTAACAAAACCAAAAAACCAAAAGGTCTTTGGTTTTCTATTTTAATCAATGCTAGTTAAAAAAAATGTTAATGCAGATAAAAAGTATAAATGCAACACTATCATTGGTCCTGTATACAATGGGGGATGTTGGATGGAGGAGATTGGACTGGAGGAGGAGGAGGACATGGGATGGAAGAGATGGGACTGGAGGAGGAGGAGGACATGGGATGGAAGAGATGGGACTGGAGGAGGAAGAGGACATGAGAGTGGAGGAGATGGGACTGGAGGAGAAAGAGGACATGGCATGGAGGAGATGGGACTGGAGGAGGAAGAGGACATGGGAGTGGAGGAGAAAGAGGACATGAGATGCAGGAGATGGGACTGGAGGTGGAGGAGGACATGGGAAGGAGGAGATGGGACTGGAGGAGAAAGAGGACATGGGATACAGGAGATGGGACTGGAGGTGGAAGAGGACATGGGATGGAGGAGATGGGACTGGAGGAGGACATGGGATGGAGGAGATTGGACTGGAGGAGGAGGAGGACATGGGAGTAGAGGACAAAGAGGACATGAGATGCAGGAGATGGGACTGGAGGTGGAAGAGCACATGGCATGAAGGGGATGTGACTAGAGGAGGAAGAGGACGTGGGAAGAGGGAGATGGGAGTGGAGGAGAAAGAGGACATGAGATGCAGGAGATGGGACTGGAGGTTGAAGAGGACATGGTATGGAGGAGATGGGACTGGAGGAGGAAGGGGACATGGGATGCAGGAGATGGGATGGGGTAGATGAGACTGGAAGAGGACATGAGATGTGGGGGTGGAAGTGGAGGAGGACATGGGATGAAAAAAGTGTAGGACATGGGATGGGACTCAGTGGGATGACAAGTGGTGGAATACAGTGGGATGCCCAGTGGGCAGGATAGTTGGATTTCTACACAAAAATATCTGCTAGCAGATGACTCAGGCTCACCCGAGGTGCAGGGTCTAAGCACTAGCTGGTCTTCACCAGAGCTCCTGATGGTGGAGATGAGTTTCACTAAGTGCTAATGCCAGATGGCTGCCCTCAGGATTGCCCCAGGAGGAAGAGAGCAAGCGAGAGTCAGGTAGCAGGTAAAGCAGATAAGGAGCAAGCAGAAGCGTAGTTGATGAACAAGCCAAGAGTCAGTAATGAGCAGTAGCTGGATGGGATCAGGCGGAAACATAGTCAATGAACAAGGTCAATAACGAGTAATAGCGATGAGAAGTACATCTGCAGGTACGCAAAGGAGCAAGATATCAGCTGGAGAGAGGACAATAATCTGGCAAACAGGAAGTGCAAAGGCGTGGTTTAAATAGGAAGTTCATGGAAGGCGCAAAGACTTCAAGGTTCATCAGAAACTAGTCCAGCATCTAAGGAGGCCCATCAAGAAGAGCTACAGCCAGACACTGCAGAAGTCCCAGGTTCAGATCTAGAACCTAACAACAGGGCTTGTTGTCAGCCATGGTAGCGGTTCTCCCACATGGCCGTCTCTTTTACGCATGATTTTATTATCTATTTATTACAACTATTATTTTCCTTTATTTCCCAAATTTAGAAAGTCCAGCAAATGTAGCTCTTCTTTATGGTGGACACAGGCACACCAGCCCCCCGTTTCCTTAATTTCCTAGTAAATACGCTCACCTGGGATTGGCTCGATCTTTGGAGAACCCGATGCGGATCTCGGCCCCATAGAACCTCTGCTTGCAGCAATCACTTCGAATGGTTAGGACGACGGATGACACATATATTCTGGATTTTAAATCCACCGTCCACCAAGGTTCCCATTTCACACTGGTGTGGGAACAGCTGCCACTGTAGTAATGGCTATTGAGATTTTCATCAATGGCCAAATTGGCTTCTTTGCCAAACTTGTACCCGTCGTATGATGGCTGAGATGCCAATCCTTGTGGAGCCATATTTGTATCTGGAAGAGACCAATTTGACTGTTGTTATTTACATAAGTATAACTAATATTATCACATTTATTACAATATTACAATAAAATGTCTTTGTTCACAGCATGCTCTTTAAAAATGATTGCTTATAACAGTGATCATCATTGTCATAAGCAATCATAGTGTGTAAAAAAAAAAAATCCTGATCACTTCCCCCGGAGTAGTACAGTATCGCCATGGTAACACTAAACTGCTCTTTTCCCAGTATGTAAAAAAAAAAAAAAATCATAAAAAAAAAAAAAGAAAAGCAATTTTATTACATATTGTCAACTGGTCTGGTGACAATATGTAAAAAGAAACAAATATATATTTTCTGTAACTTATTTATTTTCCAAAAAATTTTGACAAAAAAATTATGACTTCAAAAAAACTCTCAATGCCTCTTATTAAATACCTGGGACTGTCTACTTCCCAAAAAGGGGTCATTTGGGGGTATTTGTACTGTCCTGGCATTTTAAGCCCCCCCCCCCGTGACATGAGATTGGCCGTTAGTACAGTACCTTGAAAAAGTATTCATACCCCTTGAAATCCTCCACATTTTGTCATGTTACAACTAAAAGCGTAAATGTATTTTATTGGGATTTTATGTGATAGACCAACACAAAGTGTCACATAATTGTGAAGTGGAAGGAAAATGATAAATGGTTTTCAAAATTTTATACAAATAAATATGTGAAAAGTGTGGGGGGGGGGCATTTGTATGGTGCCCCCTTTACTCTGATACCCCTAACTAAAATCTAGTGGAACCAATTGCCTCCAGAAGTCACCCAATTAGTCGATAGAGTCCATCTGTGTGTAATGTAATCTCAGTATAAATAGAGCTGTTCTGTGAAGCCCTCAGAGGTTCATGAAGGCCAAGGAACACACCAGACAGGTCAGGGATAAAGTTGTGGAGAAGTATAAAGCAGGGTTAGGGTATAAAAATATCTCCTAAGTTTTGAACATCTCACGGAGCTCTGTTCAATCTATCATCGGAAAATGGAAAGAGTATGGGCACAACTGCAAACCTACCAAGACATGGCCGTCCACCTAAACTGACCGGGCCGGGCAAGGAGAGCATTCATCAGAGAAGAGCCAAGAGGACCATGGTAACTCTGGAGGAGCTGCAGAGATCCACAGCTCAGGGGGGAGAATCAGTCCACAGGACAACTATTAGTCGTCTCTCCACAAATCTGCCCTTTATGAAGAGTGACAAGAAGAAGGACATTGGAGAAAGAAAGTCATAAGAAGTCCTGTTTGTAGTTTGTGAGAAGCCATGTGGGGGAGGGGGCAGCAAACATGTGGAAGAAGGTGATCTGGTCAGATGAGACCAAAATTCAACTTTATGGCCTAAAAGTAAAATGCTATGTGTGGGGGAAACTAACACCGCCCATCCCCCGAACACACCATCCCCACCGTGAGACATGGTGGTGGTAGCATCATGTGGTGGGGATGGTTTTCTTCAGCAGGGACAGGGAAGCTGGTCAGAGTTGATGGGAAGATGGATGGAGACAAATACAGGACAATCTTAGAAGAAAACCTGTTAGAGTCGGCAAAAGACTTGAGACCGGGGCGGAGGTTCCCCTTCCAGCAGGACAACGACCCGAAACATCCAGCCAGAGCTACAATGGAATGGTTTACATCAAAGCATATTCATGTGTTAGAATGGCCCAGTCACAATCCAGACCTAAATCCCATTGAGAATCTGTGGCCAGACTTGAAAATTGCTGATCACAGACGCTCTCCATCCAATCTGACAGAGCTTGAGATATTTTACAAAGAAGAAGAATGGGCAGAAATGTCCTCTCTAGATGTGCAAAGCTGGTAGAGACACCCCCAAAAAGACTTGTAGAGAAAGGGGGTTCTACAAAGTATTGACTCCAGGGGGCGCCATACAAATGCCCCTCCCCCATACTTTTCACATATTTATTTGTAAATAATTTTAAAAACCATTTATCATTTTCCTTCCACTTCACAATTATGTGACACTTTGTGTTGGTCCATCACATAAAATCCCAATAAAATACATTTATGTTTTTGGATGTAACATGAGAAAAATTTGAAAAACTTCAAGGGGTATGAATACATTTTCAAGGCACTGTACATCAGGATTGATCAATTTTCAGATATACATCGCATAGTTTGTGTATAAATTTCACACAGGCTAAATAACATGCACTGATTTTGTTATTTTTACCAAAGAAATGTATCAGAATACATGTTGAACCCAAATTGATGAAGAAGAATTATTTATTTGCAACATTTTATAACAGAATTGAAGAAAAACATTTTTTTTCATCATTTTTTTTTTTTTTTATTTGTAAAAAATAAAAAAAAACTGATGGTTGGGGATTAAAAACCACCAAAAGAATAAACTCTATGTGTCAAAAAAAAAAAAAAAAAATTATAAAATTTTTCGAATGAAAATTGGCCTGGGCAAGAAGGCGGTGAAAGTGTCCGGTATTGAAGTGGTTAATAATATTTTTTAATGATTCTTACCACCGTGGTTATTCTCCCTCATTTCAGCATCTTCATCCCAGGAACAATAAGAAACTGTAAAGAATGCACAAATGTTATTATAAAGTCTCCTTCTGACTGCCCTCCTAATAATGTAATGTAAGAGATGAACCACTTCAGCACTAGAAAATCTGCTTTCAGAAAAAAAAAAAAAATATTGTTATATAATGTTCGGGGGAGGGGGGGGGGGCGGGAGGCAGAACATTATATATTTTTCTGAAAGCAGATTTTTTTATTTCATTTACCACAATTATTTTTGCATTTAATTGTTTATTTAACACAGAGAAGAACTGAGTGAAAGTGTTGTGACCAGATGAGACCAAAATCAAGCTTCTTGGCATCAACTCAACTCACTGTGTTTGGAGGAGGAGGAAGCTGCCTATGCCCAGGGCCGTTTTTAAGGCAGGGAAAAAGGGGCAGCTGCCCTGGGCCCTGTCATTGTTGTGGGGCCCAGAGCAGCTGCTTCATACTTGACAACTATCCTGGTTTAAATTCCCCCATCCCTTGAGGTTTCAGTCCTGTGCTGTGTCCCAATATCTCAGTGTGAAGTGCGACTACTAATGCTGCCCAGCTCTTCCCTATTGTTGTGTAAAGATGACTCAACTGTAGACCCTGTGTTTACATGTACATAACCAGCATTCATATGTAAATAGGGGCAGCTGGCGGCATTGATATGTATATTATACCCCCCTGAGGTCACATCCACAGTAATCTCTAGCAACCAATCAACAAGCAGAAATCATGTTCTGTAACCTCTAGCAACTAATCAGTGAGCCGTAATGTGTGCTGTAACCTCTAGCAACCAGTCAGTGAGCGGTAATGATAAAATGTGACCTCTAGTCTAGCTGCTATTTATTATATGTCTCAGAGCAGATGGAGAGCAAAACTGCATGGGGGGCCCCAAGAAAAGCTTTGCCCAGGGTCCAATAAATATTAAAGACGGCCCTGCCTATGCCCCCGAGAACACCATCCATAAACCATGGAGGTGGAAACATTATGCTTTGGGAGTATCGTTCTGCTAAGGGGACAGGACAACTTCACCGCATCTAAGGGACGATGGACGGGGCCATGTACTGTCAAATTTAGGGTGAGAACCTCCTTCCCTCAGCCAGGCCATTGAAGATGGGTGGTGGATAGGTAATCCAGCATGACACTGACCCAAAACACACGGCCAGGGCAACAAAGTAGTGGCTCATGCAGAAGAACATTAAGGTCCTGGAGTGGCCCAGCCAGTCTCCAGATCTTATTCCCATAGGAAATACCATATTTTTCGCTCCATAAGACACACCCCCCCCCCCAAAAAAATGGGTAGAAACGTCTGCCATGTTACAAAACCGGGCCACCGTTTGGCTCCTCTGTGGCAGAAGAGAGGTGGACATAGACATCCAGCGTTCCAATAGCTGTATTTTGGCACGCATGGAAGTCGGAACATTTCCAGCGCTAATGTGCCTGAAAACTGCCCCAGTATGAAAGGGGTCTTACAGTTACAATATCTCCATAAAGAGGACCTGGCAAGACCCATGCTATCATATGGGCGTTATTTATCCCTTGTGATGGCAATAAAGTTGATCCCAAAAAAAAAACCCATAAAGGTACAGTGTTAAAAAATTAAAATAAAAGAAATAATAAAAAATAAATAAACAGTAATCACACCACACATGTGAGATATCGGCAGGGAGGTTGGCGCAAGAATAATAATTCTAGGGCCAGACCCCCTGTGTAACTGTAAACCTGGCAGCCTGCAAAGGTTTTAAAGCACCACCTATGGATATTTTTATGTACTGTAGTTTGTTGCCTTTCCACATGCGTATGCATTTTTATAGCCCCAGATGATGTCCAATATGACGAAACGCATCGATTGACACTCATGGAGTCATTGCAAACCTTTCTGATCCCAACTTGGATTTTATTCCTTGAATCAAGTGGATGTTTGTAAGTGTACTCCTGCTTTTTATATTAAATATTTTTTGCAGTTTTACACTGTGTGGCCGCTTATTCTCTATCTCTATTATTTATTTGTTATACATTTGCACTATATGTCTAGTGAGAGTTAGCCACTATTTTTGGTCTCTGAGCGCAGTTCCTATTTTTCTTGCATTTTTAACTTTCAAAGTATTTTATTTTCAACAAGTACACATAACAATTTATTGCATTGCAGTTACAACAAAACCTGGATGGTGACTACACAGGTGAGCAGGATGTGGCACAAAATCTACTAGTACGAGGAGAGGATGGCTTTAATCATGGCGTCAGCTTGACAGACAGCCTGCATAGTGCTCCTAGCTGGGCAACCCCAAGGCAGCCCCCCCTGGACGGGCCGCCCGAGAGACGGGGTCCCCCTTTCCCCCGGGCACCCCCATCGGGAACAATCTGTGCCTAGGGAGAGAACCTGCCACCTCCCCCCATGGCCCGTCCTGGGGCAGCCCAGCCCGATGGGCTCGACCATGTGGTCAGAACTCTAGGCCAACTCGTCCTTCTCCTCCAGTTTCATGCGCAAGATGAGCAGGAGGTTTCCCTGAGGTCATCTCCAGGTCTAACAGCATCAGGGGATAGAGTAGAAAGGGGGGAAAAGAGGTGAAGAGGGGAGGGAAAGGGCTACCTGCCTACCCTGAGAAACCGACGGAACACTGGGAGTGAGGGAGATCCCCACAAATGTAGCCCAGGGTTTCCAGATATTTTCCAACTTCTGGGTCATGTCTGTTAAGATACTGGCCAATTTTTCTTGGGCCATTATCCACGATATTTTCCTTCTAGCTTCCGAGGGGAAGGGTTTAGGTTTGTTCCACGCTTTGGCTATAGTGAGCTTGGCTCCTGTGAGAATGAAGCGGATTCGTTTTTGAGTAGCCTTTGGGATTTGAGGTGTGTGGGCATTAAGGAGGGCTACAGACGGGGACCTGAGGACCTGGCAATTAGTCATCTTGAAGATCATATTAAAAATTTTGCTCCAGGATGCGCGAATCCTAGGGCACTCCCACCAGATTTGGGCAATCGACCCTAACAGATGGCAGCCTCTGAAACAGGTCGAGTCGGCTGCTGGATATATGGCAGCAAGTCTGGTGGGGGTTTGGTACCATCTGGTTAAGACCTTAATTGTGGAGAGCTGTGCCAGTCTTGCTGCTATGTTGTATTTGTGTAAGTTGGGGTTTTCTTGCATTTTTGAAGTGTGACATGTTAGGTATCTATTTACTTGGCGTAACATCATATTTTAACCAAAAACTGGATATTGTATAGTGTGTGTGTTCACTATGTCATTAAAGTGTTGTTCTGGGGCGGCGTCATATGATATCTTCCCACAATGTGCCTTTCGTGTGGCCATGGGGGCCACGCAACAGTGCGATCTGTCACCGGTTGTGTCCACCAGACACCAGCCAATGACTGATCACTGTACCAAGATGCTGCCAGCACCATGTGATCGCTGTGACCAATCACAGCAGATCACATGACAATTGGAAACAATGGATGGCTTCCTTTTATGCCATCCATTGTATACAGTTGGGTTTCTAGCTGTGATCGGACACAGTGATTACATGGTACAGACAGGGCCAATCACAGCCCATCTGTACCATGTGATTCACTTTGGCCATTCACAGCTGATCACAACAAAATAAATGAACCAGTTAGCTTGCTTATACCAATCAAATTCACTGCTATAAGCAATCATAATGTGTAAAAAAAAAAAAAAAATCCTTATCACTACTCCAGAGTAGTACAACGTTACTATGGCACCCTTATATTGCTTTGGCCACAGTGTGTTTATAAAAAAAAAAATAAAAAAAAAAAACTTTTTAATTTAATAAAAAATAAAAATGACAAAAAAAGTGACAGTATGTAAAAAATAAAATAAAAATGATGACTTTTTTTTTTCATTTCTTTATTTTCTAAAAAATTATGACAAAAAAATTACAACGTCAAAAAACTCGCCATGCCTCTCACTAAACAC
>NW_027507878.1:799048-801548 GCF_037356315.1 Lithobates pipiens | reverse complement strand
TGGAAAGAATCACTTCTTACCAGATAGCTGTGATTCCCCCCCCCCCCCCCCCCCTACAGAGGATCAGGGAAAGCATATAATCTAGGCACAGCTGTAACTTCAGAACACATAGAATAAAAACAAAAATAACGCACTTACAAATGTAGCATCAATTATAAAGCCAGAAGTCTGATGTGCGGGCCGGTGTGTCGATGCCCCTGGATGACGCAATTCTCTTACGAAACGCGTAGGGCGGAGCAGGACGACGCGCTGACGTCACCTTGAGTCATTGTGTATCCAGAAGGACGGGTTTCTCCCAATGTGTACCGGCCAGCACATCGGACTTCAGGCTTTCTAATTGATGCTACATTTGTAAGTGCGTTACGTTTTGTTTTTAATCTCTTAATAAACCTGAAGGTTTTTACACTATAGCATATAATTTAGGCACAGCTGTAACCCCAGAGCGCATCGAAAATGCTGGCTTGCTTGATAGCTACTCTTCAGATCGCCTCATTAGTGGGTGCACATAGCATGTAAAAAACATAAATGCTCCAACAGTGTAAAAACCTTCAGGTTTATTAAGAAATTAAAAACAAAAAAGTAATTCACTTACAAATGTAGCATCAATTAGAAAGCCTGAAGTCCAATGTGGCAGCTGGTACACATTCGGACAAGCCTGTCCTTCTGGATACACAAACAATGACTCGAGGTGACATCAGCGCTTCATCCTGCTCCTCCCTACGCGTTTCGTAAGAGAATTACGTCATCCAGGGACCCCCGGCACATCAGACTTCAGGCTTTCTAATTGATGCTACATTTGTAAGTGCGTTATTTTTGTTTTTATTCAATGCGCTCTGAAGTTACAGCTGTGCCTAGATTATATGTTTTCCCTGATCCTCTGTAGGGGGGGGGGGGGGATCACGGCTGTCTGGTAAGAAGTGATTCTTTCCATAGTGGTGGTGGATTGCACTTCTTGTTAATCAGCGATTGAAGATTCATCTGATCTGTGGATGGACTTTACTGATCTTTACACGGGTGGATGTGACACTTTTCAGCTATTTACACATGGACTGTTTGTCTTGTTTTGATATGGACTGAGTTCTGTTTATAACCTTTATGGTTTATAATTTTCATATATTTTTATGTTTATGTTTTATTAACTTATTCACATATATTTGCCATTCACATTAAAATTGTGGTTGGTTTGCAGGTTTTTGTGTGCAATTTAGGGGCTTATTAACTAATCACATTCATTGACTATTCACATTGCATGGTGAATGGTTTGCACATTTCTGTGTGTTTAATTTATGATTTATTTCTGTTTATATCCACAGGTTTAGCACAATTCTAATTTTTCTTTTTCTTTTTTTCAATATATTGGTGCTATAGAGGAGAATTGCTACTTCCATCATACCCTGTTTCCCCTGAAAATAAGACCTAGCGTGATTGTCGGTGATGGCTGCAATATAAGCCCTGTCCCCCCAAATAAGCCCTAGTTAAAGGTCTTATTTTCAGGGTCGGGCTTATTGGGGGGGGGGGGGGGTAGGGCTTATATTGCAGCCATCACCGACAATCCCGCTAGGTCTTATTTTGGGGGGAAACAGGGGTACTACAAATTTATCAGGTGTTTTTTTTTTCTATATCTTAGCACAGTTTTTTTTTTCCTTTTTTTCTACATACGTTTAGGTTGCTCGGACTTCGGCGGTTGGGTGGGCACTTCCGTACCTGGAACTTCAAAAATATTTGTCAGTTTTTGAAAAATGATAAATTCATTAGAAATTCTTGTCCTTGATTTATTGATATTTACCGCTTTCTGGCTCCTCAGATGGCAGAGCAAAGACCTGAACCTCACAGAGGGTGAGGAACTCTCTACGACCCGGGATGAAAACAGACACGTAGCGCCCCTCCATGCCATGGCAGTTGACGGCCAGAGTTTCTCCTTGGTCCACCCTGGTAAGGATGGCACACCTGGAACATAGAGGAAGAGCAATCATCAGTCATTTTTTGTATTTTATACAGTACATTTCATTTCTACATGAAATTACTATTACTTATTGCATACGCGGTATACTTGCTAGTTATAAAAAAAAAAAAAAAATGATACAAATTGTTCACAATATTTCAAAATTCCTTCCAGAAACCTTTCCCTGCCTGCTACCTTACAACCCTCAGGAGACCACAAAACTCAACATTCATACCCACTACTAAAATATATTTGTAAAATTCCAATTAAAAAAAATGTTTTTATTTGCATTTTATTTCTTATGCTTCAACAATTATTACGTCGGCCATTTTTCATACATTTATTTGACTCCCAATCATATAGATCCAATGCACTGCATTACAGTGGTGTGAAAAAGTGTTTGCCCCCTTCCTCATTTCCTGTTCCTTTGCATGTTTGTCACCCTTAAGTGTTTCGGAACATCAAACCAATTTAAACAATAGTCAAGGACAACACAAGTAAACACAAAATGCAATTTGTAAATGAAGGTGTTTATTATTAAAGGTGAAAAAAAATCCA
>NW_027507878.1:766548-794048 GCF_037356315.1 Lithobates pipiens | reverse complement strand
TTAAAAGCCAGCAGCTACAAATACTGCAGCTGCTGACTTTTAAAATAGTGACACTTACCTGTCCAGCGCGCCCGCGATGTCGGCACCCAAAGCCGATCTCTCGATCGTCTCTCGGGTGCTGCCGCTGCCATCTTGGGTATGGGAATCAGGAAGTGGAGCCTTTCGGATTAATTTCCCGGTTCCCTACTGCGCATGCGCGAGTCGCGCTGCGCAATAAGGACGGTCCCCGCTGTCTCTGGGATCCGTGTGTTTCCCAGCAGGCAGCGGGGGACTTTCGGAAATGGGCGTAGATTCTGCGGAAAGGGGCGTACCTTCTGCAGAATCTACGCCGGAAGTGGGTGCAGATACCTGTACTGTACAGGTACCTGCACCCCCCTCCCCCCTGAAAGGTGCCAATTGTGGCGCCGGAGGGGGGGAGGATTCCAATGAGCGAAAGGTCCACTTTAGGGTGGACCTCCGCTTTCAGGCAGTCATTGCCAGTAAAGGATTCTCAACAAAATATGAAAAAATTAACGTTTTTTTTTAATGATTATATTCATTTGTACAATTACAAATGGGGGGAGGGGCTGTGTATAAAAATGGTTGCAGTTCCTAAAATTTGTACTTGATATTCATGTTCAACCCCTTGAATTAAAGCCGAAATTCTGCACTTCAAATTCATTTGGATTGTTTCCTTTTAATTTTATTCAGGTGGCATACAGTGCCAAAAGTATGAAAATTGTGCCTGTGTCCAAATATATATGGACCTAACTGTATGTCATTATCAATTCAGTGACGGAAATATGTAAATATGAAAATGTAAATACAGACAATAGTACGTGTCGTTCACCATAATTACACCCCTGCTGTATCCTCACCTTGGGTTTTTTCTTATGTCATCTTTAGAGAATCCTATGCGAATTTCGGCCGCGTTGAGTCTGTAGCTGCAACATTCTTTTCGGTTGGTGATGGCGATGGAGAAGATCCTCATCCTGGAGTTCAGATCCAAATTCCACCAAGGCTCAAGGTCATACTTTGTGTGACTACAGTACGGATGAATACTTGACAGTGAGCCGTCATTGCCCCTTTCGGCTTGGGTCTCATGATCGCTGGATTGGGTGGCTGTTCCTTTTGGGGCCACATTGGGAGCTGGAAAATGTGTCACAAGTAGTCTCAGAGGTCTTTGATTCTTACAACAGAGTCACAGGTAACACATAAAGAGTAACATCTTCCTGCCTTGCATTTTTTTATTTCTTATACCCCCCCCCCCCCACCTGTTATATGGCATGGTCCTCGAATCACATCTACCCAGGAGATCCAGTGTTGTCACATTGTGATCTGCTGCTCAGGTGTCACAACCCGGGTTCTGTGCTGTCATTAAGTCCCATATGTGATTCGATTTTGCTGTGACGGGTTCTCTTTAATGAGACATGAGGTGGGGTTTTTAGACCCCTGATGTCTCACCTGCCCTCCATTGAAGCTAATGGAACATATATCACAGCCAGACAAACTGACAGCAAAAACCAGAAGTGACATTTTACAGAGTACTTAAAGTGAAACTCCTCTCAAAAGGGGAAGCTCCAATGGTCTGCCTCCACCCCCCCCCCTCCGCTCCCACATTTGACACCTTTTGGGGGGAAGGGGGGAGTGGGTACCTGGTTTTGACCATGCCAAACTGAGCCAGAAGTTCGCCCCCCCCCCTCCTTCCCCCCGTAGCCTTCTGGGACACTTCACAGGTGCCAGAAGACTGCGGCCCATTTACAAAGTGCAGCACGCATGCACAGTAGAAGACCAGCTGTGAAGCCGCAAGGCTTAGTAAAAATGGCGGTGCCAGCACCCTATAGACCATTGAATTATCAGCTCAGGTGAGGACACTGCTGGATGTCTGAAGAGGTAAGTGCCTTAATATTTAAAGTGGTTGTAAACCCTTACAAACCACTTTGACCTACAGGTAAGCCTAGATTAAGGCTTACCTGTAGGTCCAAGAAATATCTCCTAAACCTACACGGTTTAGGAGATATTTGCCAAAACACAGGCACCGCTGTCTACGGTGCATGCACCGTAGACAGCGGCACACAGGCGCACTGAGCGCGCCGCTGTCAGCGGCGATATGCCGCGAGTGGCGGCTCCCATGCGCATGAGCAGGAGTGACGTCATTGCGGCTTCGTCTAATGACAGCGGTGGAGCAGCGAGACCCACCGAGAAGATGGAGGCTCCGGACTACAGGGGACAGCGGTGACTTCGCTGGCTCCTGTGTCAGGTAAGGGATACATAATGGGCTTGTGCGATGCGATGCGATGCGATGCATAGTAGTCCATTATGCTTTACCTTTGCAGGGAATCAAAGAGGAAGAAAACTCATCAGGGTTTACTTCCTCTTTAAGTCATTACTTTTTTTTTATGAAGGAGCCTGGAGCTCCAGCTTAAAAGGTAGAGGAGATCAGCAAACATACATTCACTGGTCACCCTCCCCTCTACCTGGCGGCACCCCTGAATCTTAGTTCTGGGTCTGCCAATGGGAGTCCACCAATGGGAGTGCAAAGCTAAGAAAACATGGCAGGGGTGCATGTAGGAGAGGCACTGAATGTTACAGGGGTGCATGGAAGCAATTGGGTGGCCGGACAGCCACCCAATCACTTTCATCTGTTGGCCAACAGCCATATACCATACATCAGTGACAAAAAAAGGGCTAGGAGTCAAGCAAAATCACTGCTGCTCTGTAAAAATGATATGGACACACTTTAATAATTACAGTATAATATGCCATACTATCCTCACACATCATTTTTAACATTGAGCTTTTTCTTTCTTTTTTTTTTTTTAGCAAATTAGCACAATGCCAATCTAACAAGGGCATTCAGTCACATGACACCTCAGCGCTGCCAAGGAACACTGCCGGAAGATTTCCCTCTGGCAGACATTGTGATCCCAGGTCTGAAGTGGGAGCAGGTGGCTATACAATGCCAAGCATGTCCCTATGACTGTGGGCTCGGGCCCAGTGTACAGCACTTGTATTTGCCCATGGGGCACATGCCCTCTGCCCAGTCCTCCCCTGGTCATCCCATGTAAGCTTGTTCCCATATTGCAATTATATGCTTGGTTAGATTAGGGGGTCACAGCAGGGGGGGGGGGGGTCTTTAGTCATCACAGTGGATGTATGCCTACTGGCTCCTTTACTGGAAATCCAGACCGGGGTAAAGGTATTGCCAAAAGGAGCGTTTATTTCAGCACTATGGGAAGAATGTATAGATGGGCTCCAACAAAGGATGACCTGACCTCTGTACACCACCATGATGCAACGCTCAACTTATGTACACACTTACCTCCATGGTGCGGACCCTGCCACTTCTGACTTAAAGTCCAACTTTCATCAACTAGAACAAATGAAGAACAAAGTTTACATTTTCCATTGGATTCCACCAGATTCTACATCAGAGAGAAATATACTAAAGTATAAGAAGTATACTAAATGCCGAAACACTGATCTATCACACATGAAGAGATAAGGAGCAACTCCAAACTGGAACCTGAAAAAAATTTGGCCCTGGACTTCATCCAGACCAGCCCACTTTAATTTTGCAAACAAGCACAAAAACAGTATATAAAACTATACGTAATTGTGCAAAAAAACATACGTAGCATAACATAAGGAGTCCTCACTAACCTCTTTTATTATTTCACTTATTCTCCTCTGTATTTTACTCACATCACTGCGTGAAGTTGAGGGCGAGCCGTGCAGCCATTACTTTGTCACTGAAACTGGCCCACTGAGCCATTGGCCCACCGGGAAACTCCCTGTAGTCCCAATGGCCAGTACATGCCTGCCTGCGGGCAGCCAGTAGGTAGATCATGAATATGGCTATGCTTCCCCCTCAGCCTCCACCACTCTCATATGCACTACAGAGCAGAGAGCAGGAGACAGCATGGTGCTGGGTGGAGGGTGGGTATGGGAGCTGCCTTTCGACTTAGCCAGCAGGTGATTGGTTGCTAGGACACCGGGTGGTCCTAGCAACCAATCACCAGCTTTTTATTAAAAGTTAACTCTGGCAGCTATCGCTCCTGCCCTCCACCCAGCAATATGCTGCTGTGCGTGTGGTGGGGGAAATGGATGATGAGAAAGGAACACAGTGGGGGGCTGTGATGTAAAGGAAACAGAGGACACTGCTTTGGGGGATGGGGAGTCAGAGGACACGGCTTTTAGGGGCAAAGGACATGTTGTGTGGGTAACAGGACACTGCTATGGGGGAACAGAGGACACTACAGTGTAGGGGGATGATATGAAAGGGAGCAGGGGTAAAGGACACTGTTTTCGGGGTGTACAGAAGACTACTGGAGGGCAAAAGACACTACAGTGGGGGGTGACATGAATTGGGTTGGGGGTAGTACAGGACTCTACTGTGGGGGGAGGAGGGCAGAGGGCACTGCTATGCGTAGGGTGTTGAGGATACTATTGTGGGGGAGGGGAGCATATGACATTGTTATGGGGGCAGAGGACACTAGAGTGGAGGGTTGATATGAAGGGGGCAGAAGACACTGTGTTAGGGGGTACAGGACACTACAGTGGGGGGAGGGGGGCAGAGGATACACTGGGAGGGTGATGTGAAAGAGACAAAAGACAGTGAAATTGGGAGGAGCGGGCACAGGACACTACTGTGGGGGTGATGTGAAGGGGGCAGAGGGGCAGAGGATACTACTGTGGGGAAGGGGGAGTGATGTGATGTTCCTCCCCCAGGAACTTTTTATTTCTCCATGTTAAGAATGTAGATCTCAGCTTTTAAAAGGTTGCCTACCCCTGCTCTAAACTGGAACCTAACCCAAAAATCTCAAAGGAATTTAGACCAGACTCTTAACTTCAACCTTTACTGGCAAGCCAGATGCTCCAAACTGTAACCTAACTGGTTTTAATCTCATATTAACCTATATCTGACCTTTAACCTCAACTGCACTGGTACCAGTAAAGCTCTAAACTGTAACCTAACTTTTAAACTTCAAGTGAACTTAGACCAGACCCTTAACTTCAACCTGACCAGTAACCCTAACACTGTAAACTGGAAGCTAACTTCTGAACCTCAAAATAACCTAGACCAGATACTTTAACTCAACCATTCTGATGACCCCAATGCTCTAAACTGGAACCTAATATCTAACCTCAAATGAACCTAGATTGGACCATTAACCTCAACCTTAAAGTAACTCTAATGCCCTAAACTGTAACTTAACCCCTAAATCTCAAATGAACCTAGACCAGACCCTTAACCCTAGCCTTGGTGGAAACTCTACCATGAGTCCAACCCATAAACTTCAATCTGACCGCTACTGTAAGTCCATAAGTTACAAATATTGTATGCAATTGATACAAGCAGTGATATTTTTTTCAATATAATGAATGACTTTGTTTTATTTCACTTTGCTTTACACTGGAACCTTGGTTAACGAGTAACATGGTTAACGAGCGTTTTGAAAGATGAGCAACCTTTTTTAAAAAATCCTGACTCGGCTTGCGAGTGTTGTCTCTCAAAACTAGCAGAATTCAAGCTAATGTGGTGTGCGGTACCGTATTTGGCCAGAGGTGCGGGGGCGCTTGTAACACTCGGACCGGTTCAGAGCCGTTTGGAAATACTCAGAAACACTCAGCTCCTGAGTGTTTCTGAGCCTTTCCGAGGGTTTCCAAGTTCAGCCGAGCTGTCCCTGAGTATTTCCGAGGCTTTCTGGCGCCCCAACACCTCTGGCCACATGCGGTATTGCATGCAATAGAAGTCAGTGTGGAACAAATTATCTTCATTTCCATTGACTTCTATGGCGAGTGCTTTGGATTACAAGCATTCTCCTGGAAAGGATTATGCTCGTAATCCAAGGTTCCACTGCATTTATCATTTTCTTCACATACACTGACATGCTGAGATGCCCAGCCAAAGCGACCGTACCAAACTATACCATGGTCAAGGGTATTACAGTGGTCATTATGGGTAAAATCTCTCTAAGCCCCAAATACCCGCTATCAGGATATAACATTCTCAGGCACAGTTTGCCATCCCCATGCTGATAACTAGCTGCACATACCTGTGCACGCTCTTACTTCTGTTACCATGCTGTCAATGACTGCTGCAGATCTAATGGTGGGCATACACGCTTTGATAAAGGAACATTTCCAATAGGCCTCTTCCAATAGGAATAATCAAACTATAGCAGGGGTGGACTGACCATTCGAGCGCTCGGACACTGCCTGAGGGCCCCATGCCACAAAGGGGCCCCATCAGGGTTGCCAGCCTCAATAAAACCAGAGACAGTATGTAAAAATCTGTGTTTTAAAAAAAAATAAGATTATAGCTGCTTCGCCTCTCCAATACCTTTTCAGTGTGTTTATGTGTATTCTGTGTGTGTATACTATGTGTGTATATTGTGTGTCTGTGTGTGTATACTGTATGTGTGTGTATACTATGTGGCCCCATAATCTATTGGCTGGGGGCCCCATAATCTCCTATTGCCTGGAGGCCCCATAATCTCTCATTGCCCGGGGGCCCCATGAGTTGTCAGTCCACCCCTGATCTATAGTCAACAACCCATTATATTGACATGCCACACAGTTGAAAATTGGATTTCATTTGTAAATTATTGATCGGTTCTTTGTTTTCACCGTGTAATCTCATGAGCTGATCAATCGAAATACAAAGTATCTCAGTTTTGCCGATTGAGGCGAAACATTCGATACTATTTCATCGTGTTTGAATGAATCCATTTGAAATTCAATCTACATCAATCAGAATGGAAGTCATGGTTATTCAACTGTTTGCTCATTCCATCATTTTGATTGAATTGCATATTGATCTGAATAAAAAAAAAAAAAAACATTTGGGATCCCCATTCTATCAACCGGGAACCAATCAGTCAATCACGGTGATCAAAGGAAGTTTGCTTGGAAGCTCTACTTTCTGCCAGAAGATGTCAATGTGTCCTCCTCTCTTCCCATAGATGAGAGATATTGATACTTTGTAAATGTTATAATGTTTAAAAAGATACAAAATGAGCAAATAGTTTCCTCTGCATTCCAAGTTCTCTAGGTTTTCTAGGCAGCTGGATTTAGATTAACCATGATTAAACCGTTACATTTTTTTTACTTTTTTTTGTAATCTTCACTGTATATAGTAAATTAATATTTTAGGTTCTAACCATAATGCATATTATAGTTGAAAAATATTTTAGTATTTTAATATTTTAGTTATTTAATATTTTAGCTACTAGATTAATGGTCTGTTTATTAGCAATTTTATTGTTTAATCATTTATATTTGTTTTTTTTAATAACAAACAATAATGCATTTTCTCATAATTTAATACTCTTGTCCACTCGTAATAAAATAAGACTTTATATAAATGGTCTAATAATCTACAGAATATCACCAAGAACAAAATAACATTTTGTGTTGAGAAGTATTTGGAAATCTCTCCTTACCGGACTGATTTTTGGGCCGTCCAAACACCTGGACTTCACACAAGGTCAGAGATACGTTCTTCCCCCGTATTGCAATGGTGACAAACTGCCCCTCCATTCCATGGCAGGCAAAGGAGTAGGTTTCTCCGAGACCGATTGAGGACACAGCGACACAGCTGAAAGAGATATCAGGCTTATCTATAGCCAAAACCTTTTATTTTTTTTTGGAAAGAGTAAGGAAGGATTAGAACCCCCTTCTGGTTTTTATTGCTGTGTCTCCCTGCTGTTTTACACCAGTGGTTCTGCAACCGTTTGATTGTGACCTACCTTCCCTGACAACCCCCAGAATCTGGACAGCAGCAGTGGCAGCATTTACAGGAACTGATCCCCTTTCCTCCTGCAGCAGCTGAAAGCCAGCTTCTCCACCTCTCCTTCCAGCTGGTATTCACTGATGCAGGAGGAAAAGGAATCGGTTCTAGTAAATGACACCCCCACCACTTCTCCTGTCCAGGTTCCCCATGCTTTTGCTGTCTGGCCCCCCTATGTGCTCCCCTGGTCCCCCCCCCCAACATAGAGCCTCCCCACAGCGCTGCTGGCTTCCTCTCCTCTCCCGCTGGCTGATGCTGTGTATGTATCCAAATGAACACAGTGAGTGATCGGTACTGATCAGTCACTGTGTTCATTTATAACTGAAGCATAGTGAACTTGCTTCAGTTCGTGAATGAGCAGGAGGCTCTATACAGACGCAGAGCTATTCCTGTTTATTCAGTCTGTGCAGCTGAAGCTGCAGACCGTGTCCTCAATCTGCCTTCTATGTCTCAACTGTTGAGACCCCTGATATTTCACCTAAGGGATCTCTGAGTTTACGGTTTCATCTCCACATGGCGATGGGGCATTTTCCCCAGGGGCACACTCTTTGCTCAGCATGCCGCCCAGCCCAGTACAGCCTCACCCTCCCTGTGGCAGGCTTGTATGTGAATCTAAAAGTCAGATGGCCCACCCCTCTGAGCGTTCTCTTTTTTACATACGCGTCTTCATTTTAAGAGGGAAGATTCAGGAAAAAACTTATTTTTTAAATAAACAACTTTACAGCAAATTAAGGGTCAGTGCCCATGAATATAGCCTCCCCATCTTCCATCAGTGCAGCCTGATCAATGCCCATCTGCAGTCTGATCAATGCCAATCTGTGGCCTAATTAATGCCCATCTGCAGCCTGATCAATGCCCATCTGCAGTCTGATCAATGCCCATCTGCAGCCTGATCAATGCCCATCTGCAGCCTGATCAATGCCCATCTGCAGTCTGATCAATGCCCATCTGCAGCCTGATCAATGTTCATCTTATATCTTCATATTATGTGGACTTGATTTATAGATTATCGATTATTGGTTTTTGGTTGTGTTACACTATATTTTGTTTGTTAGTATATATTGAGAGTCACATGTGGATACACTCTAAGCCCTTGTACACATGGTCGGACTTTCCGACGGAAAATGTCAGATCGGACCGTGTTGTTGGATAATCCGACCATGTGTGGGCTCCATCGGACTGTTTCCGTCAGAATATCCGACCAACAAAGTTTTAGAGCAGGGCTATAAAATTTACTGACAATATGATCCGATCGGACTTTGTCCGATTGTGTGTAGAGAATTCCGATCAGACAAAGTGCCACGCATGCTCAGATCAAATTCCTAGACCAAAGCTATTGGCTACTAGCCTGAACGTAGTCCCGTCGTAATGAAATAACGTCATCACGCTCTGAACGATCGGATTGTCCGACAACTTTGTCCGACCGTGTGTATGCAACAGTTTTGGACAAAATCCGTCTGACAAAATCCAACGGATTTGGTTGTCAGAATGTCCGACCGTGTGTACAAGGGCTAAGTGATGTGGGCAGCAATCACGTCAAGCCTATTAGTAGGCTAATATATTAAATATTTGAATTAATTCACATTCATTTTGTATTGAATATTGTGTTGATTATATTTTTTTTTTTTTCACATATTGTTTAAACTATATTACCTGGCCACTGAAATCAAAGTTAGAGACCCTCAGCTTCCTGCATTGAGTTTTACATCTCTTCTGAAGGTGCCCCCAATCCTGGCGTGCTCTCCTATAGAAATACAACATTTCCTAGCAGCGTCAAGAACTGAATCCTCCTATTGGCTCATCACTACTAGTGATGGACGAACTTCCGACGGGACGTTTCGCGAACGCGAAATGCGAACGGACCCAAACGTTCGCGAAACCGAACGTTCGCCGCGGGCCCCATTGACTTCAATGGGAGGCGAACTTTGCAAACCTTCATGTCGAATTTGCGGCCACGTGGTAATTATTAGGGGGTAAAACGTAGTCCCACCATCTGGACAATGACATAATACATGTATGAGGTGAATTTGGGATCGATAACTACAAGCATTTTTATTTTATTTGGGAAATTGTTCTAACAATTCAGGACTATGGAGCTAATGAAGGCAATGGAGGAGAGGGAAGGTCAGGGACCAGGGTAGGCAAAGAAGAGGGTGCAGGAGATGATCACCAGCAGCGTGACATACCGGAATGACACATGCACCGTGATAGAGGCATCTGACAGCAGCACCGTAATACAGAGCACTGACAGCAGCACCGTGACATACAGCGCTGACAGCAGCACCGTGACATACAGCGCTGACAGCAGCACCGTGACATACAGCGCTGACAGCAGCACCGTGACATACAGCGCTGACAGCAGCACCGTGACATACAGCGCTGACAGCAGCACCGTGACATACAGCGCTGACAGCAGCACCGTGACATACAGCGCTGACAGCAGCACCGTGACATACAGCGCTGACAGCAGCACCGTGACATACAGCGCTGACAGCAGCACCGTGACATACAGCGCTGACAGCAGCACCGTGACATACAGCACTGACAGCAGCACCGTAAGCAGCCCCAGGAGGAAGTCAGCACAGCACAGGGATGGTGTGATCCCCTCATAATAAGAACCCCCAGGAGGAAGTCAGCACAGCACAGGGATAGTGTGATCCCTTCATAATAAGAACCCCCAGGAGGAAGTCAGCACAGCACAGGGATATCATAAGCAGCCCCAGTAGAAATATGACACCGCTCAACCTCTTCAAAGAGGAGGGTAGGGGCATATAGTACGGTGTGCTTTTTTGGGTCAAGGAAGTGAGCCAAATGAATTAAGAAGGTCTGTGTGCTTGATTAAAAAAATAGTTTATAGACATATACATGGTCTACTGGTCACATGTGTTGAATTCCTCCGAGATCCATGCCTCATTCATTTTTAGAAATGTGAGGTAGTTAACACTGTGGTGAGCTAGGCGAGTACGCTTATCGGTCACAATCCCCCCTGCTGCGCTGAACGTCCTTTCGGACAGGACACTGGATGAGGGGCAAGCCAACAGTTCGATTGCAAATTGGGCAAGCTCTGGCCAGAGGTCAAGCCTGCCCACCCAGTAGTCTAGGGGTTCATCACTCCTCAGAGCGTCCACATCGGCCGTTAACCCAATGTAGTCGGACACCTGACGGTCTAGGCGTTCCCTGATGCTGGATCCGGATGACACCTGTCGATGGGTCGGCTGAAAGAATGACCTCATATCCGAAGTCACCAACACATCTTCAAACCGGCCTCTTCTTGCAGGCGCTGTTGGATTGGTACCCGCAAATCCTTCTCTGGGAGTGGGAATTGCTCCTCTGCCAGCGCACGCAAAAGCAGAATGCAGCATTTCTCGAAGCAAGGCCTGGAAGTGCTGCATTCTGACAGCCCTCTGCGACGGCGGTAACATTTCCGCCATTTTGTGTTTGTACCGGGGGTCTAAGTACGTTGCCACCCAGTACTGGTCCTTGACCCTCATGCTTTTTATACGGGGGTCCCTATTAAAACACTGGAGCATGAAGGCCCCCATTTGCACTAAAGTGGAAGCGGTGTGGTGGCCTGGCTCCTGCTCATCATCCAGGATAATGTCGTCCTCTTCATTCTCCTCTCCCCATCCTCGCACAACAGGGATCCCAGAAAGGTTTAAAGCATGCTCTTCTTGCTCCTGCTCATCCGCCCCGGCACCATCCTCCTCTGACTCCTCATCAGACTCCTGTTGTTGACTTGTCTCAGATAGAGTAGCCCCCCCTGGGAATTCATCCAGCATTGCGACTTCCTCATCTTCCCGCTCCTGCTCCTCCACAGCCTGATCAATGACACGACGCAATGCACGCTCCAGAAAGAAGGCATAAGGTACCATGTCACTGATGGCGCCATGGCTGCGACTGACCAGTTTGGTGATCTCCTCAAATGGCCGCAGAAGTCTGCATGTGTCGCGCATGAGCAGCCACTGGCGCGGTGAAAAAAAACCCAGCTCCCCAGAACCGTTTCTTTCGCAGAGTTCATACAGGTAGACGTTAACTGCACGTTTCTGCTGGAGCAGCCTATCAAGCATATAGAAGGTTGAGTTCCATCGCGTCGGGCAATCGCAAATAAGACGTCTGACCGGCAGATGGTGTCGCCGCTGAATGTCAGCAAGGCGAGCCATGGCCGTGTAAGATCTTCTGAAATGGGCCGAGATTTTCCTTGCCTGCCGCAAGATGTCCTGGACCCCAGGGTATTTGACAAGGAATCGCTGCACGACCAAGTTTAAGACGTGTGCCATGCACGGCACGTGCGTGATTTTGCCCTGTTTCAATGCGCTAAGCAGATTGGCACCGTTGTCACACACCACTTTACCAACTGTCAAATTGAGCGGTGTTAGCCACTCATCTGCCTGTGAACGCAAAGCTGAAAGGAGTGCCGGGCCAGTGTGGCTCTTTGCTTCCAGGCACAACAGACGCAGCACGGCATGGCAACGTCTCACCTGGCATGTGGAATAGGTTCTGGGGAGCTTGGGCGGTGCAGTGGAAGAGACGCTAGCAGCGGAAAAGGAGGAGGCAGCTGAGGAGGAGAGGGAGGAGGATGGAGTAGGAGGAGGAGAAGAAGAGTCAGGCCTGCATGCAATCCGTGGCGGTAAAACCAAATCTACACGGGTGCCACGGGTTACATGCTTGACGGCCGTCAGAAGGTTCACCCAGTGGGCAGTAAAACTGATATACCTTCCCTGCCCGTGTTTGCTAGACCACGTGTCTGTGGTCAGATGTATCTTGGCACCGACACTGTGTGCCAGAGATACATTCACTTGCCGCTGAACATGGCCATATAGCTCTGGGATGCCCTTCTCTGAGAAATACTTCCTTCCTGGGACCTTCCATTGTGGTGTTCCAATGGCCACAAATTTGCGAAAGGCCTCCGAGTCCACCAGTTTATATGGCAGTAGTTGGCGGGCTATGAGTTCTGACAAGCCAGCCGCCAACCGTTGGGCAAGAGGGTTATCCGGCGTCATCATTTTTTTACGCTCAAACATTAGGCCCACGGAAGCCTGCCTTTTTGCAGAAAAATGTGAGCTTGGCGTGATGGAAGGTGGAGTGGAGGACAATTGTGAGGAGAGAGGAGAAGGAGAAGTAGAAGACGAGGCTGGACGGTGAGAGCCTGCAGTGTGGCTTTGTGTGTTCCGTTGCTCCCACTGGGCTCGGTGATGGCTGCTCATGTGCCTTCTTAAGGCGGTCGTCCCTAGGTGAGTATTGGGCTTACCGCGACTAACGCGTTGACTGCAAAGATTGCAGATGGCAACGCTATTGTCAGCAGCGGACACGTTAAAAAAAGCCCACACTGCGGAGCCATGTGCCGGTGTCCTGGGAGCGCCAGATGTGACCGTACATGGTCGATGACTCGCTCCTGATACATTTGCAGTCTGCTTTGTCCCTGCTGTGCAATGTAAGTCATTGCTGCTTCTCCTCCCTATCTGCTGGTCCATATCTCCCTCTGAACTCCCCTCCTCTTCCTCTCTTGTGGGCACCCACGTGACATCACTAGACACGTCATCATCAACGTCACCTTCCCCACCGCTATAAGTAGAGATCTCGGAGTAGGCAGCAACACCGGGGACCAACCTCCTCCTTGGGCTGATCTGGGTACTGGCGTCAGACTGCTGAGTAGCGCTTGTTGCTACCTCCTCTTCCTGATCCAATACCAAGAGTGGCTGCGCATCAGAAATGTCCTCTTGATATGGATCGGAAAATAATTCCAGTGACTCAAGCGGAAGGTATGTGGTGGTGGTGGTGGTGGTCGTGTTGTTGGTGGTAGTGTCTTTGGGGGTGCACATAGCAGAGAGTGAAGAAGAGGGTGCAGATCGAGAGGATGAGGAGGGTGCAGAAGAGTAAGGCTGAGCGAGCCACTCAACCAAGTCTGGTGCATCCTTTAAAGTAATTGAACGCACCTTCTGCAACTTCCCACTTTGGCTCAAGCCTGTTGCTCCTGCCCTACCCCTACCACCCCTGCGGAAGGGCCTGCCTCTTCCTCTGCCTGTCATTTTTTAAATGACCCTGTGACAAAACTCTTAGTCCCTATACCGATGAAGGACTGCTGCAGTATAGGGCAGCGGTCAGCAGTGGTGCACGTCAACCCTATCTATTGTGGACCGATAGCGGTCCTTACAGAACAGCAGACTGTACCGCACTCAAGCCTATGTACCGTAGCACCCTATACCAAGTTACCAGTCCTTATAAGAACTTTTGTGGAACAAGCAGGTTGTGTGTTAGTGATTAGCAGACTGTACGTCAGTCCCTATACCGCTGAAGGACTGCTGCAGTATAGGTGAGCGGTCAGCAGTGGTGCACGTCAACCCTATCTATTGTGGACCTATAGCGGTCCTTACAGAACAGCAGACTGTACCGCACTCAAGCCTATGTACCGTAGCACCCTATACCAAGTTACCAGTCCTTATAAGAACTTTTGTGGACCAAGCAGGTTGTGTATTAGTGTTTAGCAGACTGTACGTCAGTCCCTATACCGCTGAAGGACTGCTGCAGTATAGGGCAGCGGTCAGCAGTGGTGCACGTCAACCCTATCTATTGTGGACCGATAGCGGTCCTTACAGAACAGCAGACTGTACCGCACTCAAGCCTATGTACCGTAGCACCCTATACCAAGTTACCAGTCCTTATAAGAACTTTTGTGGAACAAGCAGGTTGTGTGTTAGTGATTAGCAGACTGTACGTCAGTCCCTATACCGCTGAAGGACTGCTGCAGTATAGGGCAGCGGTCAGCAGTGGTGCACGTCAACCCTATCTATTGTGGACCGATAGCGGTCCTTACAGAACAGCAGACTGTACCGCACTCAAGCCTATGTACCGTAGCACCCTATACCAAGTTACCAGTCCTTATAAGAACTTTTGTGGAACAAGCAGGTTGTGTGTTAGTGATTAGCAGACTGTACGTCAGTCCCTATACCGCTGAAGGACTGCTGCAGTATAGGTGAGCGGTCAGCAGTGGTGCACGTCAACCCTATCTATTGTGGACCGATAGCGGTCCTTACAGAACAGCAGACTGTACCGCACTCAAGCCTATGTACCGTAGCACCCTATACCAAGTTACCAGTCCTTATAAGAACTTTTGTGGACCAAGCAGGTTGTGTATTAGTGTTTAGCAGACTGTACGTCAGTCCCTATACCGCTGAAGGACTGCTGCAGTATAGGGCAGCGGTCAGCAGTGGTGCACGTCAACCCTATCTATTGTGGACCGATAGCGGTCCTTACAGAACAGCAGACTGTACCGCACTCAAGCCTATGTACCGTAGCACCCTATACCAAGTTACCAGTCCTTATAAGAACTTTTGTGGAACAAGCAGGTTGTGTGTTAGTGATTAGCAGACTGTACGTCAGTCCCTATACCGCTGAAGGACTGCTGCAGTATAGGTGAGCGGTCAGCAGTGGTGCACGTCAACCCTATCTATTGTGGACCGATAGCGGTCCTTACAGAACAGCAGACTGTACCGCACTCAAGCCTATGTACCGTAGCACCCTATACCAAGTTACCAGTCCTTATAAGAACTTTTGTGGAACAAGTGAGTTGTGAATGTTTAGCAGACTGCAGCAGAAGGGCAGCAGTCAAGTATAATATCCTTTCTATATTTGGAAGAAAGAATATTATACATGTACAAGCCTATTACTGTACCACTGATACCAGTCCTGAAAAGAACCTTTGTGGAACTAATAATAACAGCAAGTCTTTAAAATTACCCTCACTGCCTGACACACTGCTTCCTGCCTGTCCCTATACAAATTGGCAAAAAAAGAGAACGATTAGTGGTTACTGGAACAGCTCTTTTGTGGACCTTGATAGTAACAGCTAATGATGATGATGATGATGATGATGATGAAAGACTAATCTGGCTGTCCCTGTAGCATACACCGTCCTTTCCCATTCTCTAAACTAACAAAAGACACTCAGGCTGCTGCAAGAATCAGCAGCACAGCAAACCTATCAACACCTAACACCTATACCAGTCCTGAAAAGAACTTTTGTGTACCAAATAGCTAGTGGTTTATCTCTCCCTACTCCACACAGGAACCTGTCCCTATCGTAACAGAAGAAAGAATGTAAAATGGCCACCGGATCGGGTGTATTTATAGGTTAGGGGGAATGTCCAAGTGTCCATGTGCTGTCATGTCTCAATTGGCTGTCCTGTATCACATGATAAACGTGTCACCAAAGGTTAAAGTTCTTGTATACATTAAACACGTAAGTCCGCCGCGGCGAACGACGGAAAAAGGCGTTCGAACGTGCGGACCGCGAATGTCGGAAATTCGCCGCGAAACGACCGCCGGGCGAACCGTTCGGCCATCACTAATCACTACGACAGGGAGCCTTGCTGGCCAATAGGAAGGAGCTCTGTGACAGGGAGACTTTCTGGCCAATAGGAAGGAGCACTGTGACAGGGAGACTTGCTAGCCAATAGGAAGGAGCAGAGGGGGTGGGTTATTTTCCTGGGGTTTAGGGAACCGGGGGGCATTCAAGAAGACATTCAAAGGTAAGTGCAGACCCCAGAGAGATGCTGGATGCTTTCTTACATATTTTCTGACAGCAGAGGACCCCTTAAATATGAACATGGCAGCTGTGTTTTTTTTATGTTGCTTGTTATTAACACAACTGTTTATCAAATCTATATTTTCTAAAAAAAAATTATAAACTATAAAGGATGAGGCTGAGCTGGGTAGATAGTCACCAAATATGTTATGACTTAAAATTGCATGTGACTGGGACATGACCACAAACTATGATACCCGAAATCTTCCAAAGGTTGTGCTTTAAAACCTCTAAATATCGAAAATTTAGTGTTAACTATGATGAGGATTTTTTGCTAGAAAATTTAGAAAATTACTTAGAACTCCCAAATATTATATACTAAATGCTCGTCACTTCCAGTCTCTTAGACCATAGAGATGATCAGGGACCTTTCGGGACATTCACTAAAATGACTAGAGACTGAGGGTTTCTTGCTGTCTTGCTGTATTCTCTGTGATTCATTTATTAATCAATATATGATGTAAGTGCTAGTTATCTCTAGTTATCTCTAGTTATCTATAGTTATCGCTAATTATCTCTAGTTATCTCTAGTTATCTCTAGTTATTGCTAATTATCTCTAGTTATCTCTAGTTATCTCTAGTTATTGCTAATTATCTCTAGTTATCTCTAGCTATCTTTAGCCTAGATAAACATGTTACAAATTCGTAGAGCTGCAGTCAGATATTGGCTGGTTAGGAAAGGTGAAATGGTTTGTGAAGACAAAGAGAACAATAGATTTCACAACACTTGCAGAGGTCCCTCTATTTTGTAGCCAAGGTTATACCACAGACGTAGTTATATCATCGACGTACCTAGGGTTCTCCCTCCAGTCTGCGATGTTTCCTATTAGGATTTCAGCTCCACTCAGGTCCTCGGCACAACAGTCTCTCCTGTTCGTAATGGCCACAGAGAAGATAACGTGGTTTGATCCTAGATCCAGAGTCCACCATGGCCCATATTCCACTTCAGTGGAAGCACATGGAGACGAGAGCTGGCCATTGGTTGCATATCTGGAAGCTTCTCTCTGTTTAATACTGGACTGAGATGTTTTTCCTTTGGGAGCCACATTGTACGCTAAAAATAATATATCATGTGTTATCTTCATAGTTCTTAGTAATGAGGTGCATTCAAAAAGATTCAAGATATAACTAGCCTTGAAATGTCCCCATTTGCTGATCGTTACTGAAGTTCAGATCTCTGCAGTGCACACCTGGTCTAATCAAGAAAGCATTATTGTAGACTGCTGGACATTCAACCACTGCCCAATTAACAGGTTGCAGTGTCTTCTGGTGTCCTAAATTCAGCTCTCTGTGACTTACAGTATATCTGTCCATGTCCAGGATTATTCCTGCAAAATGGTTGGACTCTATACTCAGCTGGTCTTCTCTTATCCTCATCAACCTGTTATCGGTTATTGTCCGTTGTTTCTCTGTTTACCTGCCTGGTACCTGGACTCTGTTGGATCACATTTTCTGGGATTGATCTGACGATCAGAGTCCAAACTTTTCTACTATCTGCTGTAAAATCACATATGTAGTTGAGCCCTTTAGACAGTACACACCAGTTACCCAAGCCTTTAGGACCCCGTGCACACCAGGGGTTTGAGTAGCTCTTCTAAACACCAGGAGAAAAGCAGAGTCAAAAACACACCAAAAAAAATATTCTTCTGACTGACACCACCAATGTGGCACTAGTTTTCCCACAGACACCAATGATGGGGCACTATTCCTTCCACTGACACCAATGATGGGGTACTATTTCTTCCACTGACACCAATGATAGGGCACTATTCCTAGCACTGATACCAATGATGGGGCACTATTCCTCCCACTGAAACCAATGATGGGGCACTATTCCTCCCACTGACACCAATGATGGGGTACTATTTCTTCCACTGACACCAATGATGCGGTACTATTCCTTCCACTGACACCAATGATGGGGTACTATTTCTTCCACTGACACCAATGATGGGGCACTATTCCCCCCACTGACACCAACGATGGAGCACTATTCCTTCAACTGACACCAATCACGGTGCACTATTCCTTCCACTGGCACCAATGATGGGGCACTATTCCTTCCACTGACACCAATGATGGAGCACTATTCCTTCCACTGACACCAATGGTGGGGGACTATTCCTTCCACTGACACCAATGATGGGGTACTATTTCTTCCACTGACACCAATGATGGGGTACTATTTCTTCCACTGACACCAATGATGGGGTACTATTCCCCCCACTGACACCAATGATGGGGCACTATTCCTCCCACTGACACCAATGATGGGGGCACTATTCCTTCCACTGACACCAATGATGGGTCACTATTCCTCCCACTAACACCAATGATGGAGCACTATTCCTTCTACTGATACCAATGATGGGGGGCTATTCCTCCCACTGACACCAATGATGGGGCACTATTCCTCCCACTGACACCAATGATGGGGCTCTATTCCTCCCACTAACACCAATGATGGAGCACTATTCCTTCTACTGATACCAATGATGGAACACTATTCCTTCTACTGATACCAATGATGGGGCACTATTCCTCCCACTGACACCAATAATGGGGCACTATTCCTCCCAGTAATACCAATGATGGGGAGTTATTTACTTCCATGGATGTAGGGCACTTTCCACTCACGCTGGCCAAAGTCCGACCCCTTTAAAGTCTGAAGGACTGGCCCTCTGTTTACAAACTTTGGTTTAGAAAAGGCTTCTGTGAGGAAAGGACCAAAGGTTGCTCCGAAGGGCTGTTGCCTGAGCCCCCCTTAGTTCCACCAGATTCCATCCTTCTACCCTACTATGCCCGGTAGATTGTTTTGACCCCATCTTCTGGCTCAGGATGGGCTTTTAGGAGCTTTTCAAACTGTACCACACAATTTTGCACCATTTTCTGTTCTGTAGTGCACAATTTTTCAGAGACTTTACTTTGAAATTCATTTTTGTTTTTTGTTTTTTGTTTTTTGCTGCCCCATTGAACAAGCCTAAAGATTCTTCTTGTTACCCTGACTCTTCAATGAAAGCCACATATTAAGAATAAACATGTATTTACATAGTCACATTTTACAGTCAGTTGAAAAAAGAAGCAAGTACCTCTAGTTCAACCAGTCATGTAATGAGATTGTTATGAGAGGGAGGAAGGGGACTATAGACAATGGGGAAAAAAAGTAAAAAATTGGTTTTATTCTTACATGAGGGTCAATACATTAAAAGTTACCTGCATTGGAATGTTTTCTGATGTCTTCTTCTTCAGACTCCCAGAGACCTGGAAAAGATTGAAGGTAGAGACATGGATGAGTGAGTTTGGTGTGGAACTTGACTGGCCTGCACAGAGTCCTGACAGAACACCTTTGGGATGAATTAGAGCGGAGACTGCGAGCCAGGCCTTCTCATCCAACATCAGTGCCTGACCTCACATATGGAAGAATGATCAAACATTCCCATAGACACATCTCCTAAACCTTGTGGACGGCCTTCCCAGAAGAGTTGAAGCTGTTATAGCTGCAAAGGGCGGGGCCAACTCAATATTGCACCCTACGGACTAAGGATGGGATGCCATTAAAGTTCATGTGCATGTAAAGGCGAGTGTCCCAATACTTTTGGTGATATAGTGATTTGGTGATATCCAAAATTTGCCGTCTCAGCCTCCGTAACATCTTCAAGATACGCCCCTTCCTAACCAATGTCACCACAAAGCTTCTAATCCACTCCCGCCTCGACTACTGCAGCTCCCTCCTCATTGGCTTACCTCTAAATAGGCTCCTCCCCACTTCAGTTCATCATGAACGCTGCTGCCAGGCTCATCCACCTCTCAAACCGCTCGGCGTCTGCTATACCCCTCTGCCAATCCCTCCATTGGCTGCCACTCAGCCACCGAATTAAATTCAAGATACTAACTATAACTTACAAAGACATCCACAACCTGCCCCAGCTACATCTCTAGCCTAGTCTCAAAATACCAACCTAATCGATCTCTTCGCTCCTCCCAAGACTTCCTGCTCTCGAACTCCCTCGTCACCTCATCCCGTGCTCGCCTTCAGGACTTCTCCAGAGCCTCTCCCATCCCCTGGAATGCTCTACCCCAATCTGTCCGATTTTCTCCTACTTTATCCACTTTCAGACGATCCCTGAAAACTCATCTCTTCAGAGAAGCCTATCTGACCACCCACCTAACAACTCTACGTTTATCTTCTCAATCAGCACATCGCCCCACAGTTATTACCTCTTGTATAAGTAATATAATAATGATAATAATATAGTGTACAAACCAGAGGCTCTGGATGGGCAGTTGGGTAAATGGCTCTATATTTAGGATGTATCCGGTCTGTAAACCAGAGGCTCTGGATGGACAGTTGGATAAATGGTTCTATATTTAGGATGTATCCGGTCTATAAACCAGAGGCTCTGGATGGGCAGTTGGGTAAATGGTTCTATATTTAGAATGTATCTGGTCTATAAACCAGAGGCTCTGAAAGGGCAGTTGGGTAAATGATTCTATATTTAGGATATATCTGGTCTATAAACCAGAGGCTCTGGATGGGCAGTTGGTTTAAACGGTTCTATATTTAGGATGCATCCGGTCTATAAACCAGAGGCTCTGGATGGGCAGTTGGGTAAATGGCTCTATATTTAGGATGTATCTAGTCTATAAACCAGAGGCTCTGGATGGGCAGTTGGGTAAATGGTTCAATATTTAGGATATATCTGGTCTATAAACCAGAGGCTCTGGATGGGCAGTTGGTTTAAACGGTTCTATATTTAGGATGTATCCGGTCTATAAACCAGAGGCTCTGGATGGTCAGTTGGGTAAATGGCTCTATATTTAGGATGTATCTAGTCTATAAACCAGAGGCTCTGGATGGGCAGTTGGGTAAATGGTTCTATATTTAGGATATATCTGGTCTATAAACCAGAGGCTCTGGATGGGCAGTTGGATAAATGGTTCTATATTTAGGATGTATCCAGTCTATAAACCGGAGGCTCTGGCTGGTCAGTTGGGTAAATGGCTCTATATTTAGGATGTATCCGGTCTATAAACCAGAGGCTCTGGATGGGCAGTTGGGTAAATGGTTCTATATTTAGGATGTATCCGGTCTATAAACCAGAGGCTCTGGATGGGCAGTTGGGTAAATGGTTCTATATTTAGAATGTATCTGGTCTATAAACCAGAGGCTCTGGATGGGCAGTTGGGTAAATGGTTCTATATTTAGGATGTATCCGGTCTATAAACCAGAGGCTCTGGATGGGCAGTTGGGTAAATGGTTCTATATTTAGGATGTATCCGGTCTATAAACCAGAGGCTCTGGATGGGCAGTTGGGTAAATGGCTCTATATTTAGGATGTATCTAGTCTATAAACCAGAGGCTCTGGATGGGCAGTTGGGTAAATGGTTCAATATTTAGGATGTACAGTGGTGTGAAAAAGTGTTTGCCCCCTTCCTCATTTCCTGTTCCTTTGCATGTTTGTCACACTTAAGTGTTTCGGAACATCAAACCAATTTAAACAAAAGTCAAGGACAACACAAGTAAACACAAAATGCAATTTGTAAATGAAGGTGTTTATTATTAAAGGTGAAAAAAAATCCAAACCATCATGGCCCTGTGTGAAAAAGTGATTGCCCCCCTTGTTAAAACATACTATAACTGTGGTTGTCCACACCTGAGTTCAATTTCTATAGCCACACCCAGGCCTGATTATTGCCACACCTGTTCACAATCAAGGCATCACTTAAATAGGAGCCCCAAGAGCGCAGCGACGACTCATCCAAGAGGTCACAAAAGACCCCACAACAACGTCCAAGGAACTGCAGGCCTCACTTGCCTCAGTTAAGGTCAGCGTTCATGCCTCCACCATCAGGAAAAGACTGGGCAAAAATGGCCTGCATGGCAGAGTTCCAAGGAGAAAACCACTGCTGAGCAAAAAGAACATCAAAGCTCGTCTCAATTTCTCCACAACACATCTTGATGATCCCCAAGACTTTTGGGACAACATTCTGTGGACCGATGAGACAAAAGTGGAACTCTTTGGAAGGTGTGTGTCCAAGTATATCTGGCGTAGAAGGAACACTGCATTTCATAAAAAGAACATTATACCAACAGTAAAATATGGTGGTGGTAGTGTGATGGTCTGGGGCTGTTTTGCTGCTTCAGGACCTGGAAGACTTGCCGTGATAAAAGGAACTATGAATTCTGCTGTCTACCAAGAGATCCTGAAGGAGAATGTCCGACCATCTGTTCGTGTACTCAAGCTGAAACCAACTTGGGTTCTGCAGCAGGACAATGATCCTAAACACACCAGCAAGTCCACCACCGAATGGCTGAAGAAAAACAAAATGAAGACTTTGGAGTGGCCTAGCCAAAGTCCTGACCTGAATCCTATTGAGATGTTGTGCTATGACCTTAAAAAGGCCGTTCATGCTCAAACCCTCTAATGTAACTGAATTAGGACAATTCTGCAAAGATGAGTGGGCCAAAATTCCTCCAGGACGCTGTAAAAGCCTCATTGCACGTTATCGCAAACGCTTGGTTGCAGTTGTTGCTGCTAAGGGTGGCCCAACCAGTTATTAAGTTTAGGGGGCAATCACTTTTTCACACAGGGCCATGATGGTTTGGATTTTTTTTCACCTTTAATAATAAACACCTTCATTTACAAATTGCATTTTGTGTTTACTTGTGTTGTCCTTGACTATTGTTTAAATTGGTTTGATGTTCCGAAACACTTAAGTGTGACAAACATGTAAAGGAACAGGAAATGAGGAAGGGGGCAAACACTTTTTCACACCACTGTATCTGGTCTATAAACCAGAGGTTCTGGATGGGCAGTTGGGTAAATGGCTCTATATTTAGGATGTATCCGGTCTATAAACCAGAGGCTCTGGATGGGCAGTTGGGTTTCATAATTAGCACTAAATGAAATATAGGGTAGAATAATAGAAGAATGTTCTAATACTCACGTCCAATATCAGGGCTTGTTTCCGCTTGAGTAGGAGGGGCTACAACAAATAAGAGCAACAGTATTAGTGTCATTGGTGATGTCAGTTAGTCAGTTTCCCCCCCAGCATCAGTTAGTGTCAGGTTACAGATCACAGTCCCACTACAAGTCGCAGATCACCGCCATTAGTGGAATAAAAAATAAATAAAAATTCCAGTGTATATATATATATTATAGATTGAAGATGCTATAACTTTCACTCAAACCAATCAATATATACTTATTGGGATATTGTTTTTCTACCAAATACATGTAGCAGAATACATCTTGCCCTAAATTTATGAAGAGATTTATTTATTTATTTATTTATTTATTTTTTTATGGGATATGTTTTAGTGCAGAAAGTAAAAATGTTTGTGTTTTTTGTGCTTTTTTTGTTGTTTATATAACAAAAAATTGTAGTGATGATCAAATACCACTAAACGAAAGCTCTGTTTGTAAAAAAAAAAAAAAAAAAATGATATAAATTTCATTTGGGTACAGCGTTGCATAACCGCGCAATTACCAGATAAAGTAGCGCAGTGCTGAATAGCAAAACACGTCCTGGTCAAGAAAGGGAGTAGAACCTTCCGGAGCTGAAGTGGTTAAACTAAATTGATCAAAAACAATTCTAATTATAAATAACTGGTGGAATTAAACAGCAGTATAAATAATTCACAGGCTTACCAATTTTAGGACCCGGATCTGTCAAATACTGAGGTCCTGCAAAATATATAAACGAATAAGCGAGACAAAGCTAGAAAGTTTTTTGTTACCCTTTGGGTAGAATTGGGGGGGGGGGATAAACTTTTGAAACCCATTCTGCTAAGGAAAGGACAACACAAGGAAAAGCTGCCATGGGGAGGGATAACTACTGTTGGGCGAGCGGTTCGGGTTGAGCATGAGTTTTGGTCGAACATTTCCCCGCTGAACCGTTCACAAAACACCTGAATTTGCGGTGTGTTCGCCGGGTGTTTTGCCCGCCAAACACCCAGCAATGCACTGCGCACTGCACAGTGCCTTCTGTGCCCCGATTGCCCAAGGGGGCATCCAGATTCCGATAATCCCCCTGCCTGCAGACCCCCACAACACCAGCCCAGGGTTGTCAGGAAGAGACCCTTGTCCCTATCAACATGTTGGGGGCATGTGGTCTGGTATGGTTCAGGAGGGGGATCGCTCACTCGCCCCCCCCCCCCACTTTCCGACCTGCTGGGCTGCATGCTCAGATAAGGGTCTGGTATGGATTTTGGGGGGGCCCCATGCCATTTATTTTTTATTTTGATGTGGGGTTCCCCTTATAATCTGGGGGGGAGGCACTGTATTTTTTTCTTTTATTTCCTAATATCCAGGTGCCGGCAATTGCAACTGTGAGTCAATTTAAAAAATGTGAAAAAAAATGTGATTTGACTTCTTTTTTTTTTCTTTAGAAATGTCAGTTTTGCTGCAGCAGGTTCTATACATGCTACAGATGCGTCACTTTACAGGCAGACTAAGGGGACCCCCCGGCACTATATTTAAAGGAATTTTACATTTTTATTGTTGCACTTTAACCGCTTGCTGACCAGCGCACGTGATATATGTTGGCAGAATGGCACTGGTGGGCAAAAGGGAGTACAGGTATGTCCCCTTTAAGAAGCGGCACTGCGTGACCGCGGGTCCTGTGGACTCGATGCCTGCCAGGTGCCCGCGACAGTGTCGCGGAGAGGTAGAACGGGGAGATGCTTTTGTAAACAGTGTGACATGACAGCGATCACTGCTCTCTGTCATCGAGAGAAGTAATCGCTGTCATGTGCGTTGAAGCCCACCCCCCCCCCCCCCACAGTTAGAATCCCTAGGACACACTTAACCCATTCATCACCCCCTAGTGGTTAACCCCATTCACTGCCAGTGTCATTTACACAGTAATCAATGTATTTTTATAGCACTGATCGCTGTATAAACGGCAATGGTCCCAAAATAGTGTCAAAAGTGTCCATTCTGTCCACTATAATGTCGCAGTCCCGATAAAAATCGCAGATCGCCGCCATTACTATTTAAAAAAAAAAATTAATAATAAAAATGCCATAAAACTATCCCCTATTTTGTAGACGCTATAAATTTTGCGCAAACCAATCAATATACGCTTATTGACATTTTTTTTTTTTTTTACCAAAAATATGTAGAAGAATACGTATCGGCCTAAACTGAGGAAAAAAAAAAAGTTTTTTTATATATTTTGGGGGATATTTATTATAGCAAAAAGTAAAAAATATTGCTTTTTTTTTTCAAAATTGTCGCTCTTTTTTTGTTTATAGCGCAAAAAATAAATAACGCAGAGGTGGTAAAATACCACCAAGAGAAAGCTCTATTTGTGGGGAAAAAAGGATGTCAATTTTATTTGGGCGCAACATTGCACGACCGCGCAATTGACAGTTAAAGCGGCGCAGTGCCGAATCGCAAAAAGTGCTCTGGTCAGGAAGGGGGTACATTCTTCCTGGGCTGAAGTGGTTAAGCATCATTAAAATCACTGTTCCTTAAAAAAAAAAAAAAAAAAAGATTGTTATTTAAAAAATAAATTGCAATGATACATATTCCCCAGGGCAGTACCCAGACCCCCAAATCCCTTTTAGGGCCAATTACTTGCATATAAGCCTTCAAAATGGGCACTTTTGATTTCTCCCGTTCTGCTCCCATAGACTTCAATGGGGTTCGCCATTCCGGTTATAGAACATTTCCCAACAGTTATGCTGCGAACCCAACAGGGGGGTCATTCGGCCCATCTCTATTAGAGAGGCGGGGTTACTATGGTAGCCACGTGTGGCCAACATGATGAGTGCCGCATACATCAATACACCAAGCAGCAAATAGAAAACCTGCTCCTGGCTCTCCAACACGGGGGGGGGGGGGGGCAAAAAAATTACAAAATGTGCCATGAGAAAGAAAAAAAATGGATCTACGGAAACATGACAGAGATACAAGACGGGACTCACTTTGCTGTAGTATAAAATCCTGGAAGAAATAATCGTAATAATACCTAGACAAAGACAAAAACAATATATTAATCTGATCTGAAAAAATAACCAAAGGCTAAACTTTTTTTTTTTTTTTTTTGGAAAGAGTAATGGAGGGTTATAACCCCTGTTATCTGTGTCCCATTGGGGAGATTTCCCTTCACTTCCTGTCCCATAGCTAAAACAGGAAGTGAGAGGAAGTCCCTCCAAGGGAAGGGCATCTTTGTTTGTCACTGGATCTAGTGTCCCCATTGGAAGATTTCTCCTCTATTCCTGTTCTGGTAACAACCTGGAGTTTGGGATTTTTAAAAAAAAATTTTCCCTTTTGGTGATGTCGATCACCAGCATAGCTCCCGACTGTCCCTGATTTTGAGGGACTGTCCCTCACTTGGAAAAAAAGTCCCTCTGTCCCTCTTTCCTTCTTGTGTGTCCCTCATTTTGGCCTGATCTATATAGTTGTATCAGTGGCGGCCGCTCCATTAGGGGTGCCGCCCCCCTATCCATGCGTCCGGCCCCTTAATCTACATTACACATGGATTTCAATGGGGTTTTTACATTTTTTTTCGAAGCCAGAGGCTCTAATAGGTTTAAAAAAAGGATGGGCTTGAGTCAACCCAGTTTTGTTACCATAACAAATGAATATTTGCTATCGTCACACTGATTCTCCTCCCGGCCAATCGGGAAGCAGATTTTTGTGGTGGAGGGGTGGGGAGGGTTTTTTTTTTTTAGGGTGGAGAGGTGTTATTGTTTAGGGTGGAGAGGTGGGGAGAGGGGTTATTGATTAGGGTGGAGAAGTGGGAAGGGGGTTATTGTTTAGAGTGGAGAGAGGAGTTATAGTTTAGGATGGAGAGGTGGGGAGGGGGTTATTATTTAGGGTGGAGAGGGGGTATTGTTTAGGATGGAGAGGGGGAGGGGTGTTATTATTTAGGGTTGAGAGGTGGGGAAGGGGTTATTGTTTAGGGTGGAGAGGTGGAGAGGCTGTTATTGTTTAGGGTGAAGAGGGGTTATTGTTTAGGGCGGAGAGGCTTTTATTGTTTAGAGTAGAGAGAGGGGTTATTGTTTAGGGTGGGGAGAGGGTTATTGTTTAGAGTGGAGAGAGGAGTTATAGTTTAGGGTGGAGAGGTGGGGAGGGGGTTATTATTTAGGGTGGAGAGGGGGTATTGTTTAGGATGGAGAGGGGGAGGGGTGTT